>NW_009912578.1:26412-35823 GCF_000696875.1 Nestor notabilis | reverse complement strand
GCAGGAATATGATGGATGATCACCTGCCACAGCTTGTTTATTATAATTCAGACAATCAATTACACATCCCTAATGCTGCTTGTCCTGCTGGAAATTTACATGCTCGGCACAGACCAACGTGAAAATGGAATCTCATTTGCAAAATGTCTTTCCATGGGTACAGCAGGATGATTGCAGTCTGCTTGGTTCAACAGTTGTGTGTCTGACAATGTCATCACTTACTGCTTGCCACAGGTCACATTGCTCTAAGGCATTATTTATTGTGTTGTGCAAGGTAAGGCTTTCAGGGGACAAAGATGTTGCTAAAAGCCACTAAGCTCATTGCAGGGGGGCACCACAGATCACGCAGCAGGCACACAGCTTCAGCACCCATCACCTGCCTTTGCTTCTGCTGGGGTGAATCCTTGTACTTCTCCACCTTCTTTTCTTTTATAGATGACTGCCTTGATTAAAGGGCTGGTGAGCTCTTGCACTGACAGGCAGGGCTCTGGCTCTGCTGTTCATGCAGTTAAATAATTCCAGGACAGCTAGGGATTTAATAAGGATTGCAGAAAAAGGAGGAAGGGGGAAAGCAAAAAGGGTTCATAAATGCTTAGATGAAATGCTGTGCAGGTGCTGAGCCTGCTGGGTAAGGGTTAAGTGTGTTTTACTGAGTGGTAGGGTTCATTCTTCCATCTAGGCAGAAAGGAGGTGGGAAGTCCTACAGAAAAGAGGATGTAGAGTATGGACTGAGCCGATCTGAGCTTCAGATCAAATACAGGATTTGATCTGAAATAGCCAGAACTTCAGGAAAAGGAGGGAGGACTTAAATGTCACATGTTAACACTGTTTATGAGCAGGTTTAAGAACACGCAAGTTTCTGTAAGTGTAGGGTTTAGAAATCCTGTATGTGGAACACTTCACCAACACGCCCAGTGATGCACACACACATAGACATGCAAACACATGTAAGATGTGAAGGAAGTTTCCTCTCCCTCAGCTGGAGCAAAAAGCAGGGGGAGAAAGATACCTTTCCAAGGAACCAAGTTTCTAACACCTTCCTGTTAACTGAAGAGAAGATGACAGGAACAGACCCATTAAATTACCTTGCTGACTTAGGCTTGCCATTCACTCACACAGGCATCAGCTGCTCCCCTCCACCTCTTTCTGCTCAACCCAGACAGACTGGTTTGGGGTTTGTACCTAAACTGCCTCTGCTCTAAAGCACCCACAAACTGGTCCTTCCTGGAAAACTCAGGTGGAAGTTGAAGAGCAAACTCACCGATTTTCTGAATGCCAGTTCCAGTATGGAGGTGGGGGAACTTTTCACTACTTGACTTAGCTAAAATGATTTTGAAGTATGCAACATCTAAATGGTTAATCTTAAGATCTGTGAGCACAAAAATATGAGCATAATCTGCAGAAAAGCCATGACACTTAAGACCTATAAAATAAACAGATTAAATAACAATTTTTTACTCCTTCAATCAACAGGAGTAACCCTGAAGAGGGATGGCCTATTGTTCAGAACAGAAGGAGGAGAAGCAGTGTCTCTACAGGCAGTGAAATGGTGTAGTACTGATGATGCTTTTGAAGATCTCATGAGCCACCCACCGGTGTTTTCTCAGCCCTGTGTGCACACAAGGTCAGAGAAGAGGCCTTTTAGTCTTCCTCACAGAACAAGGACAAAAGAAAGTATTTAGTTTCCATGTTCCCTGAATGAGCAGATGTATGAGGTGTAGTTGCCTGTCACAGCAGAGGACTGAAGCAGATGAATTGGGAAGACCCTTTGAAACTTTTGTACTGAATGATACCATGGGGTAGGGTTCAGCTAGTTTGTGTGTAGCAGATCACGTTGGTTATTTACTCATATGTTAAAAATCTCTGTCTCAGCAGCACTGTGAGAAGTCAGATCAGTTGCAAATCCCACTGAGTCAACCCAAACCATGACAAAGCACTCTCACTCTCCCTGCAAACACATATAACACACTCATACCGACACATATGGATCGACTGGGGTCGGTTTGCTTTTAAGTGACCTGTTTTTCAACAGAGGATCAGCACACTTAGTACTGGGCTACATGTGCACCTCATTTCACAAATGACACAAGAGCACGTGAAAGGGCTCAAGTCCTTACACAGCAAAAGGCTTCCTGTGCTTCTGTGAGCTCTGTATGAGTTGGCATGAAAAAAAAGTGTCTGCTGAGGGGGTAGGAAGGAAATGGAGCAATCAAGAGTGTAAGGAATCACTGCTACCCACAAAGGCAAAATTATTCTGGAGCTGGCTGAAGTGAATCATATTGAACCCTCAACCTCTTCTCTTTTTTTTTTTGCCTGTCTTCAGAAAGATGTATTAGATACGATTAGGAAAAGAAGTAAACAAATAATAGCTCTTATTGCTATGAAATCCCAATTGTATCAGACAGACAGCCTGGAATAAGGAAGGCCACCTCTGATGCCTTATAGGTGGGATATGAAGCTGTGCTGAAACTTCCTGAGGGAGTGCCGCATCACCACCACAACCTGAATTGATATTGTAGCAGGGCTGTGAGGATCAAATCAGTCTGAGCTGACTTCAGGTGCTTCAGTAAGATCTCAAGATGGACTCTGCAAAACAAGGCATGTTCTGGGACACTTCTAGTGTCCAGCACTTCCCAGTCCTGGGGCTGAGTGCAGGCTGGCTTGAACAACTGCAAGACAATTCACAAACAGGGCTGCTGTCTTAGGCAGCCAAGCCTGAGGACTCCTGTGCCTGGTTCTGAGGCAAGACAAAGAAAGACACCAGCTGCAGTGCTCGCAGTAGGACACACAATGGTCCTCCTGTGCCAGACTCATAATTCAGTCTGCTCTGCCTGGAACGGGAAGTACACCTTGCCTCTGTGACAGGTGAATACCTAAAAACAAATAAAACTGCATAAGTCAGGGGAGGCTTCTGTAATCTCAGGGGAGAAGCATTTTCTCACTCTTCTCCGTCAACTACAAACCTGAGAGCTGCCATGAGACTCAATTCCAAACAGAGATGCTGCCAGAAAAATCCATTCAATTAAAGAACTTCTTTCTCCTAAACAGGCAAATGATAAAACTGTTACCCTGTGAAGCAGCCAAATCCTCATGTTTACAAGCAAAGTTCCTTACCTGCTGCCCCCAACAACCTCACTGCAACTGGAGGTTTTAGTTTGCTTATTACAGCGGACTCGAGTTACACCAGACTTTAATTCCTCCTCACTCTAACTGGTATTTTGCTGTTCATGCAAGCCCCACTGTGGTTTACAATACACATTCATTCTTACATTATTATTTTTATATTACTTATTTGAAGCACAGCAGTACTGAGAAGTTCTCCATCAACTCAGGTTTTGACTGTTAGACACTATACAATCACATGGAGGGGGACCACTATTATATCAAAGAGTTATATTCAAAACAGACAATGCAGACAAAGGGCAGAAAACAGAGAGAGTGGCAGACAGTTTACTTGCCCAAGGTCAAAAGTAGAGTAATACAATCTTCCTATTCTTATTCCATTACTGAAATCACCAGGCAGAAGCATCTTCCTAACCTCCTCTCACCAGTTCCCATCCACCCTGTAACCCCCCCAGCTCTGCAGTGTGTAAACATCCTACAGATCAGTGACACATGTGGAGGGGTCAAATGCTACCCCATGCAAAGGATATGATGAACCTGTCTGGATTTTATGAGACATTGCATATTGTCCCAGGACTGAAGTATAAAAATGGCTGGGTTTGTTCTGCAAGGCTCATCTGGCACACACCAAAGGCTCTCTGCTCCTACTGAAAGAGGCTCTTGTTCCCCGCAGCACCCCAGCCTTGTCCCAGCTCCTTTCTACATGAGTGAGTACTTTTACAGACATTAACAATATGCACACAATATATTTCTGATATAAAGACCATGTATTTGTTCCTTCTTTGTGGGCACGCTCCCCAGAGCACATGCTTGGTGTAACTTGACTCTAAACACCTCTATCCCTGCAAACAGCATCTCTGTCTTCATGGGCTGCAGGAGCTGCGCAGGGACCCGCTGTTTCGCCCGCAGCATTCCTGGTCTTGCCTGAGTGCACTTTTGGAGCGTTAAGGCAGGAGATGTGCTGAGTCAGGCAGCTCTCCAGCTGCTCACCGCAAACGCAGCTGGTATGCAGAAATAACCATGAAGGCAAGAACTTGCACTTTCATAGAGAAAACAAACCAAAAACACACTGACCACAAACAACAACAGACTCCTGGAGCTATTGGATGAAATCCTGCTGCATGCATGTCTCTTATTGTGGGCCAGAGTCTGGGCTGATTACTGCCCTGCTCTTTTTAGGCTGTCTGGGGGACAGGACAGGAGCCAGAGCCATCTCCTCTCCTGGTTTTGGTGAGCCAAACTGGGAAACCTGAGCTCACTGTTGGGCAGGTGAACAGCTTAATAAGCACAACCCCATAGTGCTGCCCATCGCCTGGATCAGGTTATGGAACAATATCAAACCAGGGCTGAACAAGCTGCTGTTTCCTTGTGCCTGTGTCCATGTGTCCCCAGTTGTGCAGTGGCACCTGTTCCTCTGACTGTGAGCACAAGCTGTTCCCTCGGTGCTCCAGCACATACAAGTCACGACTCCCAGATTCAGCAGCTACTTGGATAATGCCCCAACTTCTTAAAGGGCTCCAGCTCCGCTGCTGCGGGTTCCCTCAGAAACAGCTCCAACAAAAGCTGAAGTCTGGGAGAAAGCAAAAAGCACAATGTAGCAACAGAAACCAGCTGAGAGCTCACAAGGAAAACAGGAATTGGCTTCTTTAAGCAGCCTGTTCAAGAACTGCAAGGGTTTCTTGATCTTGAATGTGACCTGCACTAAGGCATCCAGTACATGATAGCATTTATCAAGGTTCCCTAAGTTCCCAAAAGGGTAGCAGCTTCCACAGACATGCAAAGCCCCCTCATCTGTCGGCTGAGTGAAGAGGGGGTAGGACAGACTCACTGCCTCCTGCTTTAAAAGTCAATGCAGGTAGTGCCCACAGCTTGAGAACTTCACCAACAGGGCTGTCAACAGGCTGCCCAGGGCAGTGGTGGAGTCACCATCCCTGGAGGTATTTAACAGATGTGTAGGTGAGGACCTCAGTGACATGCTTTAGGGGTGGCCTTGGCAGTGTTGAGGTAACAGGTGGACAGTGCTGTGGTCCCACAGCATATGCTGTAGATGCGCTAAACCCACCAGCATCTTGGCATCCAGGTAGCAGATGTGCAAAGCCACCATTCAAGCCCTGGGCACAGTGCTCTCTTGGCCTCCAAACTGGCCCGTTAAACATCAGTCCTGACCAACTTTAATCTCATTTCCCTCTCCCCAGCCACTGAGGAGTGAGTTGCCTTTTCCCTCACCATAAGCCAGGCTGCTACCCAGGGAATTGCACTTTGCAGCCCCTGTACCTTCATTAATAACAGATTCATTCAGAGAGGCCCAAACTGACAGACCAACAACAAATGTCCTGTGACAAATGCCCCAGAAAGCATCATGTTAATGACCCCCTCAATCCAAAGGAAAAGGATAATTAAATGTAGGCTGGGGAGGCAGGAGGAGGCAGGAGGCAGAAGGAAAGTTACAGTGGTCACATCCCCAAAGGCAAACAGAAGACAGCAATTTGCATAATAATTCTGCAAACAACAATGGCTGCCCAGAAATTCCCTTTAAAGCTGTAATATTAATTTAATAGGGAAAATATCTAATACAATTCCCACAGAATTTTTCAATTAAATTAATGTGATGGACTTTACTGGATATCTTAAGCAGAGAGTATGATTAACAGGAATACTGCATCCATTACACTTAGATGTTATAAAAGCTGGCACACAGCCTTGCTGTGCAGGGAACCTTATCCTAAACTCTGGCATCCAGTTGTAATTGTACTTAGAAAACTTTTCCTGCTCAGAGATGAACTATTTCCTCTTGGGATTTTTATCTTTCCCATGGTTTGGGATTCCAAAGAAGCAGAAGGAACTGAAAAGAGGGATTGTCTTGATGTGAGTTTGTACTGGGGAAACTGGGTCTGGGCTGTGACAGGACTTCAGTGTTGCTGCAATACACCTAATGTACTACTAGCAGCAGCTACCTGCAGGAGTAATACACCCTTCCTCAGCTGAACACAAGGGAATTGTGTGGTACACAAAGCCTGGCAATGGAGTGAGGAAGAATTTTAATGACATGCTGCCCATCCCAACCATAGCCCCAGCACCATGAACACAAATCCCAAAGTTCTAAGGATGGTAAAAATATAACCCCAGCACCCATCTCATTCCGCCACAGAACAGGCATAACTGACTTCCAGATGAGCTTCCCGGGTTGCCCAGTCCCAGACAAGCCCTGAACTGCCAGGTTGGATGAGGCTTGGAGCAACCTGCTCTAGTGGAAAGTGTCCCTGCCCATGGCAGGGGGTTGGAACTAAAGTCCCTTACAACCAAAACCATTCTGTGATTCTATAACAGAAGCTGTCAAGTCACTGTCCCATCTCTACTGATATCACAAATTCCCTTTCTCAGCATCAACTATGTCCCTGTTACCATCCATAGCCCATGCAATTGCACTCAGAGCAGCAGCCTGGGTGCCCATCACTTTGACCTCACCTTAATACGGTGCTGGTGAGGTGTTCCTAAACATCACTCTGTGCTTCTTCCCCCAGCTTTTTCCACTAGTGCAAACCAGGGAACAACACAGAGGTGTCCAGTTGCAGATGTGTCTGTGCATTACACCGAGTGACTTTTAATTCAGGCAAGAACTGTAATAGTAGATGTGGTCTGTGTATGTGCAACGCGGGCATTGCATGCAGTCTGAGTTAATTGCTCTAAAGTAGCTCTGTGGTGTGCCAAGAGAAGAACCTTGCTCATGTGAACTCAGGTGGCTCAGTGCCATATTAATGAGTGAGTGTTGTCATGTAACTACATTCCAGATGTTAAAATACAGGATGCAGAGGGAGGAAGAATTTTGGTAGAAGCTCACAGTATTAGCTATGCAGTACAACCACTTTTAGAAGCTGGGGAGATTGTACATCAGATGAGCTCATCACAGTTGTATCCCTGATCGAATGCTTTCCTAGATTATACCCACACAGCAAGCTAAATTTTATCATAGAGATACCACACATACCTTTCATGCTTCCACCCACATAATCCACACAGAGATGTATTCAACAAGCTTTATAAATATTTGAATGAGAAGAGAATCCTGCAAATAAAATAGAGCCCCGTTTTATTCTCAGCTTAACTACTACACGAGCCTGTTGTCCCTTTGAGCAACTACTAGACATAAATTTACTGCAGCGGTATCTCTGCAGCTCACTCCTCATTTTGGAAACCTGTGGGCCCCACTCTTCCCTTTCTTAGCCATTGACACTTCCTGAGGGAAGTGGGAGCTGATATGCTGTGATCAGGACACAATTCCCTCAAATTAAGCCTTCAAAAAGGCTGACATTTGGAATTAGCAGAACTTTTGAGTATTACAGACACAACGATCAGCTTTCTAATTTGTAAAGCCAGTTCAATATAATTTTACCCATTTCATAGTCATGAATCCTAATAACTATTTCTCCAAAGCACTTTCAGGTTGCTGGGCAGCAGGTGGTAGTGAGTGTTAGATGCTATTATTTATCTTGGGAAAATCCCATCAGCAACTCCATGCTGTGATATGTGGAAGAACAGCTTCCAATGAAGAAAAATTGCTTGTCACTTGCTGCCACAAGATGCGAGCTAGTTAAAGTGAAGCAGGAGCCATATTGCTGTGTTTTCTGTTCCTTTCATCAAACACAAATAAAGTACCCCGTGGAAATCTGTGAGCTGGAGTGATAGGCATCTCCTGAATGCTTTTAATTGCTGCCAAAAATAGGCTGAAGCTTTCACCAAAGTTAACAGAGACTAGATTTCCATGGGAAGCATCAGTTCCATGGGAAAAGCAGTTGGCTTTCTCATCACTTAAAATAAAAACAGCAATGACACACTTTACCTCTTCTGAAGATTCCACTTTGCCTTACAACAGAGATACACACAGATAATATTCTGCTACATCAATGGAGAATGCAAGAAGCTCAGAATGCCACCTTACTTCTAACACTCCATAGTAACATCATCCCCCACCACTAGTAGGCAGATTTTAATCATCTTCTTTTCATTATTGTTACAATAGTGCCTAATAATGCCAGGCAAGGACTAGAATCTCATTTGCTCAACTCAGCAGAAAGCCAAAACACTCCCAGCATGTTCAACAACAGACATCTTTGAACTCCTGCATTCAGAGCCCCCAAACCCTTGTACCACTGATGAAATCCAAGTTGAGTTAGCAGAAGATTTGCTCCCCAGTTACAAAAACTAATCTTCCCTCATTGTAAATTTAATCAGTAAATGCAATCCTCAGACAAGAGGATTTCTCAGTGAGTGTTTGAGGTCCTGTGCAGTGCAGTGTCAGCCATGTACACAGCTTTGGCCAAAGAGCTCAGTACCACTTTGATGCTCATCTCACCAGTGTTAGCAGATCACAGTGTCTATCTCATGCTATAGCTTGGCAGAAAACAGTGTTCTTATCTCCCCAGACTTGCAATTACCTTTCTCTTCCTCTCCTCATTTCTCAGCAGCTCTCAAAGGAGGCATTTTTTTATCATTTCCCACTCTATCCATGAACCAAAAAGAGACTGAGATATCCAGGTTCTCAAGGCATTCATGTGGAAAATTGTCACTGCCTGCTCCAGACCTGTGACCTGACCTACATCTTCAACAGCGCAGGTGGATGCTACCAACATGATAATCTCTATTACCATTTTGAGAGCATATTCTGGGACAGGTCTCTCTTGTTTTAGGTAGGAGGACCTGAGGGACTACCCTGACAGTGTTCCCTCACCATATTCTTGACAAAAATCACCCATTAATAGGTGTTTTCTGAAACAAAACTGTTAAAATACACCCCAACATCCTGACCAGCCGTAGCCAAAAGCCTGTATTTCCTGAACATTGACAACTCCCAGTGGAGCCAATGAATTCCCAAGATGTACAAGATGCAGGATCAGGCTCTTTATGGTTAAAATTATTCTTTTTTCCAGTTTTCTTTAGGTTTCAATTCTCCGGTTTCCAGAACATACATGAGTACGAAAAGAATCCATTAATATGGCTAGTGCTTTCCCCCTAAAACTACCATGATCTCATCACTTCCAAAGCCCAAAGGAAATTAAAGCACAGCTCAAGAGGACGGCACGGAAGGATATAACTTAAAACCCAAGAAAGCTGGGAAATTTCTGTGCAAAGGCTGCAAATCTGGGCTTCGAAAGGAAAGAAGCTTACAATGAACTGTAATAAAATCATTCCAGTCTGTAACCTGAAAAGAGAAAGCCATTCAGCAAACAGGAAATCCCAGAATTTATAGATGACCCTGTTACAAAGCAAATGTTTTGGAACAAATCGTTCTTT
>NW_009912578.1:7483-26381 GCF_000696875.1 Nestor notabilis | reverse complement strand
CCCTAGAGCCTGTTTTCCACTGTTTTCTCTCCTGCACTTTCCCCTGTAACACAAGGGCCAGAGCAGCACCGTCTGGCTGGCGCTGGTAGTGGCACTGCTCTGGCCTACACCCACCAACACAGGGGAGGGGAGAAACCCAACAAAGTACTGGAGCCTGACAGCATGGTTGGCTCTTTTCAGCTGTATCAGTTAGCAAAGTAACAGGTATTACCCTTACTAAAGCTCCTCCAGCTCCAACTCCTGCCACGGGCAGGGACACCTTCCACTAGAGCAGGTTGCTCCAAGCCCCTGTGTCCAACCTGGCCTTGAACACTGCCAGGGATGGGGCAGCCACAGCTTCTCTGGGCACCCTGGGCCAGCGCCTCAGCACCCTCACAGGGAAGAGCTTCTGCCCAAAAGCTCATCTCAATCTCCCCTCTGGCAGGTTAAAGCCATTGCCATTGTCCTGTCCCTACAGGCCCTTGTCCAAAGCCGCTCTCCAGGTTTCCTGTAGCACCTTTAAGCACTGGATGACTCTTATGACAAAGGTGACTGCACCAAGATTAAAAAAACGGAAAAAAAGCCAACAGCCTCCCCAGCTTCCCTGCTTTGCTCATTGTGTTTCAAAGACTCAAAGGCACTTGTGAGACAGCAGATGTAAAAGGGAGAGCTCTCACCACAGAACTGAGGTGGTCAGGAAGAATTGTAGCTGGTGCCAGCTTGACCAAGAAAAGAGGAGGCAGCACACACCTGCACTCTTATTTCCACCACAGCCCTTCTCCATGAATTCAGAGCTATAAAGAGAATCTCACCTAACTTTTGGTGTCCATGTCCCCACTTTAGTGAGGTCAGCATCATGCAGAGGTTTGCAGGACAGCTGGAGTAGCAGAAGTGCCATGACCCAAATAGCCTGGCTTAGGGAATTCTCCTTCCTCACTAGTCTTCCTCAGCAGCTGGCAGGGCAGACAGATTGTCCCTGCTGATCCAGCGAGCACGTGTCCACACTTGTTTCAAGCAACAGGGTCATACAGTGGAGACTTTCTGTGGTTATCTTTGGTTTTACAAAGAATAGGTGTGCCAAGGAAGGTCGGGCTCAGCTAAACCTGAGAGTAAAGCATGTGCTCCCAAAGGACAGCGTTCACTGTTCAGCATGACCTAAGGATTTAACTCCTTACAATATGGAAACCAGCTGTCAGAGAATCTTTATTTTCTGTTCCTTTGCTTTCTCTCATCCTATCCCAGGAATGTTTAAAGTAACAAATAGAACTTAAAAAATAAATAAAACAGTAATAATCCTTTTTCCACTGCAGCTACCAAATCATCCAGATTCCTCCACACTTCAAACAGCAGATCCTGAATACATCTCTCCTCAGCAAATTCGCTCTGCAGCATAAAGCATTCCCCACAGGAAGTCTGTGAGGCTCAATCACTGTGACACAGTCAAGGGAAATTTAGAGAGTCAAGGAAAATCGAGGCTGATGGTTGAGAAGCCAGGACAAAAAGCATCAGCCCTTCTCAGGATGAAGCAAAGGTGCCTCGGCTAAGTGGGGCTGGCAGAGCAGCACTGAATACTCCTCACATATGCAATTACAGTTATCCCTCGGGGGGTTGCTTTTGTGGTGGTGTTCTTTCAAACCCTTCTCCAGAGTCAACAATTTGCCTGAATCGCTTCTTATTCATTTCATCTTCATGACTTCTGAAGGCATCTAATGAGGCACTTTGAAGTTTGCCTGAAAACAAAGCAGAACCCAAAAAATAATAATAATAAAGAAAGAAAGGCAACAACCCTGAGGTGACATTAAATCTTGCTTCTGAAACTATAATCTTCAGGATTACAGCTCAGCTTTGTTTTGTATTAACACTGTGTTATCTTTGGATTAATGGGCTTTGTCCTTACTATGTTAAAGTATCTTGGAGACCAAAATCCCAGATGTGGCACCTCTGAAATGGTTCTGCAGCCTTAACTGGCTGCATAGAGGCAGGGCTGGGTCTGAAATTCAAAATCTGAGGTTAGCATTTTGTTGTTTCAGGTTTCCTTCAGAACAGTGTCTGAGTTACAATGTATAGTTACTTTTTCAAGCACTGCAGGTAGGACTCTGCACAATTTACAGTGAGGGAAATGGGGAGTTACTTGTGGTTTTCAGCAGTTTTAAGTTTACAGCAGTTTGAGGTATAATCTGGTCTCACACCTCTTGGCCAAGCCCACATAGAAACACTTCTAAAGCTACAGAAGCAAACACCATTAAAACTAGTATTTAACTTTAGTCCCTGACTCCCTCCTGAGTATCCCTGCACACAGACACATACTCTTGCGAGTTTTTATTAAAGAAGAAATCAAAGAAGTGGAAGATCTATGGAGATGTGGCCAGTCTCTGCTGAGGCTGCGCTTGCCACGTCCATCAGCTTTGTGATTATTGCCATCACTTGAAGAATTTCTTCATTTTAAGGAAAAAAAGAAGGAAAAAGCTTTTCTATTTTTGAAGCAATCTCTCACCATTTTGTTACACAACAGCTTTTGAGCCGTTGTGTGCTGGGCTCATTGTACTGTGAGCTAGTTCATCCTGAAGGGAGGCTGCAGGCTTCAGCCAGCTTATTCAATCAGCTGTGCACAGATTGATAATGTAGCTGTGGAATTGTAAGCCTGTCTGAACACTGACAGCTACCACAGATACTCAAGGCACCTCAGCTCCCACATATAAACAGCCACCATGTACACACCACCTTGCACATAAGAGCTCATCAGGATGCTGTTCGTGAAGCAGTTGTTGAAACAGGGAACATGCAGAGGTAGCAGCCTGCGTGGCAGGAACCTGTTTTGGATCACCACATTTCAGATCATCACGTGGTGGTGTGCCACCAGCACATGTGCTACAAGAGGAGCTTGCTTTTTCACTGTCTCTTTTGTTGAAGCCAAATCCTGGGAAGGAAGTGAGCCTTGGCACTAAGCAGTGCCCACATTGTTTCAAAACATGGGCAGGAACAGTAACAACTTATCTCGCTATTTGCCCACCCTTTAATTTCTGCAACACACACAGAGAAGGTAAATTTGTGAAGTTTTTGAGAGCCATCCATTCTGCTGGTTTAACTCATTAAAGCCTGATGGAAGCAAGAATAGAGCTGATGGAGGGACAGTTCCATGCAGTGCCTCCAAGTGTGTCCAGTCTGGCACACAGATGGGGTTAAATTCCTATAGCTGATACTTTCACCCTTACTCCTACAAAGCAGGAGTTTGAAAGGGTCCCTCCTTGGCAGCACCTTCTCTTCCCGCTGAAGCTGAAGACTGAAATTTCTGGATTCTTGTATAGCACTTCCTAACTAAAAAGAAAAAATAGGTCTCCTACACAAGCTGACAGTTAGTTTGCCAGGAACTGAGAGTTTTAGTCAGTGCTGTGTGGTTTGTGTAAGCAGTTTTTGATGTGAACAGCACCACACATACCTCGTGAGTCACATAATGAAGCCTCAGTGCTTGGAGGCAAGGAGGGCACAGCAAGCTGCACCTCTGACACCCTGCCCATGCCTCTGCTGTTCACAACAAAACCTCACTGGCTGTGCAGTGGCTGCTTGGAAAGGTTTTCATAACTTCATGATGTGCCAACATAGTATTTGAGACAGTCTGTACCTAGACAGCATGTGTCCTGTGTTCCCTGATGGCAAATTCAAAGCTATTACCTGCAACCACTATTCACCTTCAAGTTTCTCTCCAAATCAGTCACCTCTGAGGAAACTACACAGCATTAGGCACAAGTCTTACTGTAATTAAAATATCTTTCAAGATATGTAGGCCACATTACTGAGAGATGGAACAGGGACAAAGGGGAAAAAAATCAGAAAGTAATTGTTTGCAAATGTGCACAGAAGATAAGTTGCTTTATGACAGCTCAAAGTAGCATTTTGGGGAGGGAAAAGTTCTTTCTTCTTCAAGGCCTTGCTTTTCAAACATGTAAATATAAGCTCCTAATTCATTATTCTGGTGTTGGTAAGTAAAAAAACAACCTCCCAGCTTATTTACGTGCTTCAGAGAGCTAATTTTGCTCAAGTCTGCTAGAGAAGTAGCAATTTCATTTTCACAGCTGTTAGAACCTATTCTAAGACACACATACACAGAACACTCTCCTGGGAGTTTTGTTTCTGTTTAACTTTGGATTAGAAAGATGCTTTTTAGCAAGTATTTCTGAACTAAACCCATATGCCTGTCTTTTGCATATTTAAAATAGAACAACTGATAAACAACCCTGCAAAGCAGCTTCAGCAACAAGAACAATTAATTGCTCCACTACTACTACTAGGAAAGTTAGTACAGTACTACATAATGAGTTAAGAAATGACATAATAACATTCTCTCTATTGGACAAAGATGTACCCTGAGCCCCACTTAGGTCCAAAGTGGCTGATGGGGTTTGGTGGCCAAGTATCAAACGACTGTTAGTAGATAGACTTTCAAGGGGGTAAAATATAAGAGAGAATAAGTGGATAGAGGAATTGTTTGTTACCGTTGTGAAGTAGCAGCCATTTAGCCATCTATCTTAGTTAAGAGCAGCGAAATAGCAAGCTTTAGTTTAGATTCAAGAAACTAAAGTATTCATAATAGAGGAAATTCATGTTTCAATTGAGTTATTGCAATAAATAATAAATGGGAACTTAAGAAGCTGACTGTACTGTGGAAGCCCAAGTCAGAGATAAGACAGAAACATCTATGACTGGATAAGGGTGAAAAACCTCCTTTGTATGTTGATTTAAGCTCTAGGAACAGCAGGTATATTGACTTTGAAGCTTAAAAACATAAGTCTGATTGAACTCTTGTGAAGTTACATGTAAGTGTATTTTCTCTTCTTGGCAGCATAAGCAGCAATTCAATTCAATAACTCTGCTGCTAGTCAGTAAATTTACTGAAGTGGCACAAGAATCTCATCTATCAGCCTAGAAAGATTTGGGAATCAACAGTATCTTCTGTTAATATAAATAAAGCCTGGATCTGCATAAACTCATGGCCTTCAAACATTTTCTCTGGTAAAAGATTAAGATAGTCACATTTCCCTCAGGCGCATTTTAATTAAGCAAAAATCCTCAAGGATAAATGAACAACCTTGCTCAGTTTGGACCAGCCTTTTAACTGTGTAGAGAACTCCACTGGTAGGTGGGATATCTCCTTACACTTAGTGAGACACTCACAGAGGAGTTGTGGTGGGATCACAGTAATGGTGAGAAGAGGTTCTTGAGACCGCGGAGGAGATTCATATGGACCTGAAGCACACCTTCAGTTCAAAACCCACACACAAAGCACCATAGGCCTGACCTGTGGCAGAACCTGGACTCTCAGATGCACTCTTCCTTGATTTTCTTTTTGAAGATCTGTGAGAAGAATCCCAAAGATCTGCATGTACAGCTGCATGGCAACTACAACTTCCTGTTTATACCAAACACAGGCTAACTGTGACCTAACATCATCCATAGGATGGGGTATGTACTTCAGGGAGGCTATTAAAATAAATACAACAATGACGCCCTTGATTCTATGGCATTTGATGCTGAACTTCACTTGCACCTCTGTGCTAGTAACTGAAAACTTGCAGATACATTAAGCATGAAAAATGTGCATGCTGCCTTTCTTCATGCATTTTGTTGGCACTGTCTTCAACATAACTGAATGCATTTGGCCTTAGTTTCACCCACAGCTGCACTGATTTAAGTAAAAGTGACTTCAAACCTATTTAGTCAAATGCTGGCAGAAGTCTGTAAGATGTGTTTATTTTGGTTTAGCTTACATGGGCTTGGAATACACAGTAAAGCAAAGCTAAACATGAGTAAGACTCTACAAGTGAAATAAAGTTGTCTATGTTGTAAATGCTTAAGTAAAACTAGTTTAAAGTGAATCAGCCCCACGTTCCCCTCAGATGAGGCCCCTGTTTCAGAGGCACTCTTTTTGCCTGTCAGGTGCAAGGTAGTTTTCGGGTTGGTAACAATTCTGCTGAGCAGTTCTGAGTCAACTACAGGCCACTAGGTATATTGGGGGAAAGATCTGTCAAGTACCCTAAAAACCAAACTAACCTTTGTGTTCTGTTTAAAAGAAACCCAGTTACTAAACTGTAGATGAACCTCTTATCTGGTAAATCTCAAAATCCATTAATTGGCTTGGAAAAGAGCAGTGCAGGGGAGGAAGGCATTATAAATCATCTAGAAGAAGAAATATAGACCCCAAGTCCATCTCGTTCTTGCTGGGCAGAGCACATACAAGCTTTGCTGGCTATTGAGTAATGCCTTTTTCTTTTTCCTTTTATATAGGCAATCACCACTGTATGTACTCTATCAATCTAGTGTCACTGGAGCAGAGTTACAAGGGAAGCAGGGGGCAGAGGGAGAAGGAAAGAAGCTGCCAGCACTGGGCTGCAGCTCAGCCAATACTTGATTGCAGGTATAAACATTACACGCTGTATCAGCAAAGCTGTAGAGAGTGAGCCATAAACCTCCCAGGAGGGGCTTTACAGGGAAGGCTGACAATGCAAGTTCAGTCAGTGTG
The DNA here is from genome assembly GCF_000696875.1 of Nestor notabilis. Classification (NCBI taxonomy): domain Eukaryota; kingdom Metazoa; phylum Chordata; class Aves; order Psittaciformes; family Psittacidae; genus Nestor; species Nestor notabilis. Next base: position 19,888 of record NW_009912578.1, on the reverse strand, counting down.
TTATTTGGAGACATCCTGAGCAGCTAAAAATACATAGCAGCCTTTAGGAAGGAGGCAAAAGGGAAATATCTTCCTCTTTCCAGTGCAAAGGGGGCTGGGGGAAGGAAGGAAAGAAGGCATTATCAAAAACCACGTGGAACATCTAGCTTGAGGAGCTCCTACATGTGTGCCTGTAAGCAGGTAAGCCACCTGTGCTACCAGTTGTAGCAGTAAGATCCTGATGCTTGAAATGACTTTAAATGTGGGAAAGAGGTAGCCAGAGGCTTGCTCTAATCATCACTATACTATCACCCTTAATAACTTGTCTCTGCTTGAGCAGATCCACCACTCACACAGCAGCTATTAAAACTAAATTGCTTTCATTAATAGAATTTCCACATTCCTTCTGTGCACGTATCCCAGTGTCCTCTATAAACAAACACTGAGCTTTACCATAGGAACAGAGAGCAGAAAAATATCCCTGTTTTATACAGCATGACCGATGCAAGAGACTCCCAGCATTGGGGTAGAACATGGAATCAAGAGTGCTAGCTTGTGTTTCATCATAGAATGGTTTGGGTTGGAAAGGACCTTAAAATCATCTAGTTCCAACCCCCTGCAATGAGCAGGGATGCCTCACACTCGACCATGTCACCCAAGGCTCTGTCCAACCTGGCCCTGAACATTGCCAGGGATGGAGCATTTACTACTTCTCTGGGCACCCTGTGCCAGGGCCTCAGCACCCTCACAGGGAAGACCTTTGTCTTACATCTAACCTGAACTTCCCCCATTACAGTTTAAACCCATCAACCCTTGTCCTATTGCTACTATGTTCTCCTCATAAGCTGACAGTGTTTCACTGTGACCCATGTTCTGAATATATTACTAGGCAATACAGAGCAAAGCAGTTATGAAGGCAAGAACTTCAAAATGGCTCTTAAAACCACAGCCACATTTCCAAACAATTCTCATCTTGGTAGGATCCATCCAGAGAAACTGTTGGCAATGGGTAGTTCTTCAAGCAGCCTGTGCTGCTTCAAAACCTGCCCTCAGAGATGGGGTCTATTCCTAATCGGTCACAGGACCAGAAATATCCTATAACAGAAGGAATGACCGGCAGGGTGTTTATTGCTGCTAGTGATGGAGTAGCCAGAAACCCACCTTGACTTTCAGATTCCATTTGAATCTGCAGGACTGCACCTAGAGGGGTTTTTATAACCTGTAGATGAAGTGAAGCTGATCTACAGTCAGCGAAACAACCTGGAGTCTCTACTGCTCTCACATTGGTAACCATCTATCTGGCAAGATGCAGATAATGAAATGCAAAGTGTTAATTTGCAAAAGAGAAGCACCCATTAGGACAAATGTTCAATCATTCATTAAAACAAGAAAAGCAGAAGTGGGATCAGCTGGTAGTAGTTACAAAGGGTTACACTGCCTCCATAGTCAGATGCCCTTCAGAAAAGCATTTCCCGTCCCATCTGATTAAATAGGAGCTATGTTTTCTGACCTGTTTGCTCTAATGCCTATACAGTATAAATCATAGAATCACAGGTTTGGTTGGAAGGGACCTTTAAGCTCCTCCAGCTCCAACCCCTGCCACAGCCAGGGACACCTTCCACTAGAGCAGGTTGCTCCAAGCCCCTGTGTCCAACCTGGCCTTGAACACTGCCAGGGATGGGGCAGCCACAGCTTCTCTGGGCACCCTGGGCCAGCACCTCAGCACCCTCACAGGGAAGAGCTTCTGCCTCAGAGCTCGTCTCAATCTCCCCTCTGGCAGGTTAAAGCCATTCCCCTTGTCCTGTCCCTACAGGCCCTTGTCCAAAGCCCTTCTCCAGCTTTCTTGTCATCCACCTTTATGTATTAGAACACTAGAACTGCCCAGTGCCAGACCTCAGGTCAGGACCCAGGGAAGCTTTTTTATCCCCCCTGTGACTTGGATGGGAGGTGTTCTGATCGGCAAAGGCAGGGGGAGATGGCACTGGTGTCATTTCATATTCAATTGAACTGAACACCTCAGAATGATACTGTGAGAACCACCTTGATTATAGCCAGTGATCAAGTGAAATGATGTCAATTCAGCCTAAATTATCTGCATTATTTTAAAAGGCCCTATGATGCAGGATGAAAGTACTGAATAACTACAAACATAACCAAGTAAATGGAGTTAGCAATTTCACTGAGTAGAGATTCTGCAATGCCACACTGCACAGACACAAACTGCAATCTTGATATAAAAGGTAATTTAGACTGTGGCTCATGTTGTAAATGTTGTCCTGGAAATAAGTTTTGAGCAGCTCCTAGTGCCAGGAGGAGCTGCTGCCTCTGCTGTACATGTTATGTGACCTGAATAAATTACTCAGACTTCAGGTTTATCAGCCTATGCCATAAGGATGACATGCATCTCAAAGGTGGTTAGGGAATTAACTCCTTAATGTTTGTGAAATGATTTGAGATTCCTCTCTAGACGGTGCTATAGAAGGGCAGGTTTATTACTGCACTCATTATAACTTTCCATAGATTTTAACCATGATAAGGAAAGCTCCTGCAGGACTGCACTGCTAGAAAACTTAATGCAGCTGTTAATCCTGGAAGGCTCCCATTTGCAGAACTGAGTCCAGAATGTGCAAAGAGTTGGGCTGTGAATAAAAATGACCTTTTACACGCATTCTCAAGCTTTCACTACTTCCAAACTACGCAGCATCACATATATTACAAGTATAAAGGGGGTATTCATGCTCCCAGATGGCCAGCAGGCCACTCCACCCATTTGCCAGGCTCAGAAACAAGGCAAAAGGAGTCCTAATAAAGCAAAAAGAAGGTTAACTGGCAAGCAGCGCTAAGGAAGGACCCAGGATTTGGAGTGCAGAACAAGAGTTTGGTCTTTGCACGACAAGACTGGATGCCTCAGCAGAGAAAGCACAGGTAATAGCAACCAAAGGCGAGAGGCCTCCATCTTCAGAAGCAGTAACATAATGAAAATCCAAACTGACAATGTGAAGATGTGTCTCTCTTTGCCTCTTCTCCTTCCCGCCTGTATCATTTCCTTGGGGAAGATGTCAGTTCTTGTTCACCTCTGTTGTGATTCCCTTCAAGTCTCAGCTGTTCCAGGGAAAGTAAATAGGGTTTAAAATTAATTATCAATTAAAATGAGGTTAATCAGCACCAAGCTTGTCATCTATTATCCTTGTAAGTGAGACAATCCTGCCCTCCTGCAAAACCCCTGCAAGGAACAAGGCCAATAAGACTCAGCAACAAAGCCTGTTCCCTCGTGACCTTTGCTATGTTTAGGAAGAACAGCTAAAATAAGCTCTAATCCTCAGACAGGCCAAACACTGTTGAGAACAACTATACTTAACCCTTCTGCTGCACTGTCTATGCAAAGTGTCTGGCCAACAGAACGTGTTTCTTATTCTCTACTGCTTGTTGCTATGTTTGTTTATAATATAGTCACTGGATATGGGCTTCCACCATGCTAGCATGGAAGCCGTTAACTTCCCCAAAGCCCTCAGCCACTATATCAGAACATGTCATACTTTGGATTTTTTGGTCCTAATGGGATATGCTGACTTACACAGACATTTACACATAGCCTTTGTTTCAAACACCTTCCACATTTGCTGTGGTGAGCTCCCCATTCACATAAACAGGATGACCCAGGAAACTTGCTAGAAAGCCAGAGTCTGAATACACTTACCTACAACTTGAAGTTGTCAGAGATGTGAGAAATCTCACCACTGACACATACAATCTATGAAATGTGACATTGCCAGACATATACATAGCATGCCTGAGCTCTGGCCTGTGCCAATGACTTACCTGCCTTTACAGCCAAGCAAACTTTTAAAGAACCACTAAACTTTCACCTATCAGTTCCCATATCCATAAAGTGGGAAAGTAACAAGGTTAAAAAAAAAAGCTTTATATAATTAAAAGAGAAAATATCTATGAATTCAGGATACAGCTGCATCTCAGGATTCAGATTTACACATATTCCTATTGAGAAGGGGATAGGCACAGGCATGTGACAGGATGATTTGTGTCATGCTAGTGCTCCCTCAGGAGCATCCCTGGCTGATAGATCCCCGTGAGCCCCCAAAGCTTTCCTTAGAATTTTATTGCTTGCTACAAACATGGAGAAAGAGACTTTCAGAGGCACCAGTGACAGTTAAAAGAACTCAAATCCTACCGAGCTGAAGAGGCAACATGAGCACTTAGGTCTCCTTTGCGTGTTTGAAATTGCCCAGGATCAGTTTTGGACCTTGGGCCTTTAATGCTGGATTAGAAAAGAATGATTTTTCTGAATGTGGGCATTGCCTGTCCTTGCAGCCAAAGCTAAACAGAACAGAGATACGTCCCTTCTTTAGTGTCTCTTTGACCTCTGCTTTCATCTGGTTTTGCTGTTCTTATTTAAAATGATCCAGTAGTGAGTGTGTGCATGCACTAAACTTCACTCTCAGAGTACATATTTAAAAAAACCCAACACAACCAACAAACCACAAGAACAATTTGTTCCAATCTGCCTCTGCAAGTTGTTAAGGGGAAGCTCAGCTGTTGGTGCCCTAATGGGCTTTATGGAAGGAGAATCCTGCCAAGAACTGCCACAGAGCTCCAGCCTTTGCCTTTGCTAAGGCTTGCTCTGGCTCTTGAAATAAATGGAGCTGATCTCTACTGTCTGGAGAACAGTATATCAGAGTATGCAAAACCAAGAGGCTCCAAGACTGGAAAATCTGACGACCACCTATGCAAAGGTGGACCTGGCCCCTATTTGTAACAGATGTTACAGAGAAGCCCTGAGGAACAGAGTACTAACAGAGAGGGATACAATTCACAGCACAGGAAAGCAACAAGCTCTCCAGATTCCTTCAGTACAGTCCTTTGAGCCTGATGTAAAGATGGCAAAGGCAGAAGAGAAAGCAAATCAACATGGTTGTGGTGAGGCTTCATGTGAGAACTAAACCTGTGTGAAGCCTCGCATGAAAAGGTATTTGCCTGATGCATTTATTGCCTCTAAATGGAGACCTTTGGTACAACACAGATATCCATACATGGCTACTGGAAAATAGCCTTGCCGTTTGGCTGAGTTTCGTTAAAAGAAAACTTGTACTCAAGGGAAGCCCAGGCATGATAACAGAGTTACAGGAAAGAAAAGAATGTGACTTTGCAGGGATTTACAGCAAGAAATCCTGGAGAGCCCAGGATATTGGTGTCAGTGGTTTCCCACAGACAGGTTACTCAACTAACAGACTCCAGCCTAAGACCAGCTCATGGATAAGCTTTGCCTGGGCCTCAATGTGGGACATAAAGTATGTTGCTTCATGAATTTCTGCTGAAGAACCTCTAGCTGCTACCACAGCCAGTGGGCCCCACCTGGCTGCCTCCCTGAAGCCAGGGTTGCTTTGGAGAGCAGACCTCAGTAAAATTAGGTGCAAAAAAGTTAATTTAGTATCTCTCTTGTAGGAGAACAGTGAGATATGGAAACAGGTCCCTACTGGAGGGTAGTCTGCTCAGTATCAGCAAACAGACATTATGTTCATTATCTTTGGGGCACTCAAAAGTGGACCTTAAATCTGCCCTGAGAAGCAGACATATCTAACCACCTTCTAAAGATCTCACTAACCTCCACTGCTGTGGGAAACACAAGGGCTGGGAGGCAGATGTGCACTCTTGGAATCCCGCTGTGACTTGGATTTCTGTATCCAGTTACTGTCTCAACAAAGCCATTTGTAAAACGAAGCTGTCTGCACCCTCCCCCTTCCCTCTTGCTGCATTACTGGGATCTATTTTTGGTTGGGTTTTTTTTAAGTGTTCCACTTAGAACATTTTGTTGTGTTCTTTGCCACAGTGCTCGGGGTGCAGGCAGCGTGTACCTGGCTTCTTGCAGGGTGAGCTGGAATCCAAAAGGGGTTCTCCTTGACTTACAAATTTCAGTCCTTTAGTAAACTGAGTAAAAGCAGGGGAGAAAAGGCTTTTATTGTGTAATCTATTGTGGATAACAAATATTATATTGCTTTATTTTAGTAAAATGGTAATACTGCTACCCACCTATGCATGTGTACATGTATATAGATCTATTTCCACTGGTATAATACAAAAGATTTACACTAACAACTATTCCTGAACAGAAGCAGTCTGGAACACTTGGTACATTTACAGTACAGACTGTATTACTGTTTTATAAAGAAAATCACGCCCTTATTCAATCAGTGTTGCACACAGGAAACCTCCGTGCAGACAAAGCACAGGGTGCAGGAGGGACCTGAGGGACTCTGCCTGTCTCTCTGCCACACCGGGATGTGCTGCTGGCGCGGCTGGGATGAGGTGCAGGATGCCCTCTAGTGATGCAATGTCCTACCTTTGGAAACAGCGTGGCTTTCGAGGACTGAACAAAACAGCAGCTTGTGGCCTAAGCAAGGCAAAGCAGTTGAAAGCATCAGTGGTACTGCCACAACATCCTCAGCCTTGGGAAAAAAGAGGCACCGTGCACACTGCTGAGAGTCCTGCTTTTCCGATAGGACTGGGGTTGGGAGGCTACAGAAGGAGCCTCACACAGAGCACCTCTGTCAGAAGGAACACTGCTGTGATGACTATGGAGCAGGAAGAAGGGAGGCTGAGGGAAGAGTGGCCTAAGTCATCTTAACATTTGGTTTATGACTGTTTCTGGCAGAAACTCTTGTCTGGGAAGGTGGATTTTAAAGATTAAGGAATCACAGAATGGTTTGGGTTGGAAAGGACCTTAAGATCATCTAGTTCCAACCCCCCTGCCACACGCAGGGACACCACTCACTAAACTATGTCGCCCAAGGCTCTGTCCAGCCTGGCCTTGAACACCACCAGAGTTGGAGCATTCACAAGTTCCTTGGGCAACCCAAACCAGCGCCTCACCACCCTCATTGTGAAGAACTTCTTCCTCATATCTAATCTAAACTTCCCCTGTTTAAGTTTAAACCCATTACCCCTTGTCCTGTCACTACAGTCCCTAATGAAGAGGCCTTCCCCAGCATCCTTATAGGCCCCCTTCAGATACTGGAAGGCTGATAGGCATCTAATGGGCGAGAACTTAAAAGCAGAAGAATTAGGTACAGGTGAGGCTGTAGACAATATTACTAGAGAGAGGAAGCAGTAGTCCTGTGCTCGAGTGGCCAGTGGGGCACAGGCTCTTACTTCAAATCAGACTGTAGTCTTTGGGGAATATATGTATGCATGGCTGTAATTCCTACTTGTTTATCATGCCTTTAGCTTCCATTAGACAGGTGATATTTACATGCACTGAGAACTGCCAATCCAAGGACTTAGCTCCTGTTGAAACCCATTTTCCTGCTTCTCATGAACCCCATGAACAACCCCTCCACCTGAGCCTGGAAAAGCAGTACCAATTAAGCCAAGCCTCTCATCGTGCTGCAGGCACAATGCAAGCGACATTGATATATAATGGAAAGCGAATCTGAAGCATACTCCAGAGACTTTCTGCAGTGCGCTGACATCTGTGAAGATGCTGTCATTTCCCAGCAGCTAAGCAGGTATTCTTCAACAGGATCCCCTAACTATACTATGGCACTCCCAAGCTGAGCTGTTGCTGTCAGTACCAACTTTAAGAAACCACAGTTTCTTCTAATTGTTAGGGATCACAGGGTTAACACTATATCAGAAGCATGGGAAACTTGGGCAGTTCAGAGGTAGTGGACCTGGCTTTATTTTCAGCTCAGTATTTTCTTTTCAAGAGGTTTTAGAAGAGCCAGGACCATGGGGGATGGAGTGTGCCCTTATATGACTGGATCAGCTCCATCACAATTACTCGGTTCCACAAGAGGTCACTCACAATCTGTGCCCTGCGCCTCTGCCAGGACGCAGCAGCGAGCAGCCTCTGCCTTCTCTTTGGCACCAGAAGCAACATCATTGTGCCAGACACAAACCAGAATATCACTTCTTGAAAGGCGAGCTACAGCCAAGTGTCCAGCTGCACTGCCTTCAGAATGTGCGAAAAGCATGGAGCATTAGAAAAGCACTGGGGAAGATGGCAATTAAAGCTCATCTACAGGCTAAGTAGGATTAACGCAGTTTTAAGATACTACAGCCAAAGGAGATATGGACACACAGACTCGCATTGAAATAACTGGCAGAATAAATCAAAACAGACTTTTGTTCATTTAGCTCAAGGTGAAAGCAGACAAGCCCTTGCTTTTGGAACCACAGTAGAAAAAACAAATTAAACTTGCCTCCCAGTAAGGTAAGAGGTAAATATTTTGATATGGGGATGTGAAATCCATCAAGCAAACTCCCTTACATCATAGAAATAATGGCAAAAAGCCTGGTGATATTCATCATTTTCTTTTAAAATGTCAAACAAGAGGGCAAGACTGACAGCCCAGCAACACTGCTGCTGCTGGCAGCAGCAGTGGAGATCCCAATTCTAATAATGTCCTGGGCTCCAGGTAATCTTGATGATTACATCTTTGGTTTTTCTCAGTCAAGTCGTGCACTGCTCAGGTTTACAAATAAGTGCTTTGTATTTGATATTGTCTTTCTCTGCCTGGAATCTTCTTCTCCTCCACTTACACTTTTGCTTAGATTTGAAAAGCTGAAGCCCCATCTGCTCTGCTCCTGGAGATCCAGCAGTACATTTAGTTTTGAATAGCCATTTGCCCCAGATAGAATCAGAGAATCACAGACTGGTTTGGGTTGGAAAGGACCTGAAGATCTTCTAGTTTCACCCCCTTGCAACGGGCAGATTCTTGGTTAAGTTTCCACCCATGGTTAATATTCACAGCATACTAGTTCCATCATCACCTTCTTTCCCCAGACATTGGTGTCTTCCAGTGACACTACCAAGTATGAAATACTACTGCTCCTGACACATCTTCTATTCTTGTTCTTTCAGGTCTTTTGATCCCCTATCATTTACATAGCTTCCTTACTTTAACACCTATAATCCAAGCTAAACTTCAGTGCAAGCCAACAGGGAAAATAGAAATAAGAAAAAAATAAATTATTGGGTATCTTAGCTGTTCAGCAGCTTATATGAATGCAAATAAAACAGTGTTCCTCATTATTTGAAGCATAGCAGGCAATTCCTTTCAGGAGACAAGCTGCTTTGTGAAGTGAAACGATAGCACTTCTTTAAGGGTCAGCAGCTCTTTCAGGGCCCTTCCCATTCCTTTCCACCCTCCACAAAATGGATTTTAAACCAAAAAGATATGAGTCCAGTAATTTGTCTTGCATGTATGAGTAAAATTATTCCCCAACATAAACATGTGAATATGCTCAATACAAGTTGAATGTGGCCTGAAGGGATGAAAAATGAAAGAATTAATATAAGAGCAAGTGGGAAAATGTTACTTTTAAAGTAGCTCCTGTGGTGATTGCAGGGCTTGAAAACCACTTGAATACAGCCAGAATGTTCAGCACCTCTGAGGAAACATCTTGTAAAACCCAGGTTTTTAACAGCAGATCACTGAGGTTTTATAAAATCAGCTCAGTAATTAAAAGTGCAGTTGTTTTATGCAGGAGCAGAGTAAGAGCATTTCCATACTTGCTGCTTTGCTTCGAAAGCCAGAAGAATGACGACACTGTCAAAACCAGGTGCTATCACAACAATCTTCCTCGATTTCATTTGGACTTAAAAATACAGATCTGTTTATGTTAATATTATGGTAATAATTTCTCAGTTTTGCTAAAGACACATAAAAATTTATATGTGATTTCCCAACACACAGGAATGCGCGGAAGTGGTCCCAAGGCTGAAATTCTCTATAATTGCCTTTGCGGCAGAGTTCATCCTTCTGACTCAGGTGCTATAACTAATTTATTATGTGTCTTGCGTCTGAACTTGTCAGCACTTAATTATATCCTAGAGAACCGGCTTGTCTGTCCTGACAAACTACTACTCTCCATGTTGCTGTTCTTATTAGGACATAGAACACTTGTAGCTGAACATAATATACCCAGAAGTACAACAGCAAATCAGCTCAGGCTGGACTGCAGCTTCCCATCAGCCATAGCTGGGCCATTGAAGTGGAGCAGGAGGTTGGGTCCCTGCAGCCACCTGCAGCATTCCTGAGGCAGCTGGGACTGGAAACTTCCATTTAGGCCACCTGGAAACTGGCCAGGCCACTCACCTCCCAGCCATCGAGCTGGGAACTGTGTTCACAAAGGTACTTAAATACATCGGCTCTCATGTTCAAAACATCCAGCCTTACCAAAATGCATGTAGGTTAAGGCCAGTATATACCTTTAAGTAGTTTTATCTGACCTTTTAAAATCACACAGTTATATTTCAGCCACTAACCTTACATTAAAGCCTAGTAACTTGTGTTTGGCTAAAGTATGTCTTTCCAGAAAGGTTTGTTCGCATTCGTAACAAAGTGTGAGCTTTAGAATCAGAATAGTTTGTGTGAAATGCACCTTCAAACCTCATCTAGTCCAACCTCTGGCAATAAACAGGGACATCTCCAACTAGATCAGGTTGCTCAGAACCACATCCAGCCTGGCCTGGAATGTCTCCAGGGATGGGGCATCCAGCAGTTCTCTGGGCAACCTGTGCCAGTGTCTCACCACCCTCACTGTAAAGAATTTCTTCTTCACATCCAGGCTGAATCTCCCTTCTTAGTTTAAAACCATCACCCCTCATCTTATCGCAAGAGGCCCTGCTAAAAAGTCTCTCCCCATCTTTCTTATAGGCCCCTTTTTAACTACTGAAAGGCCACAGTAAGATCTCCCCAGAGTCTCTGTGATCTTGGGAATCAGTGCAAGGCAACTTCATTGGAACAAGGTTAAATTTTCAGTGGCTGCAACAACACAGTTTCATACGTGCCATTTTGCAGAATTATTCTGGTTTGGTTTGTTGAAGCTTTTCAACTGTAACTATTCCACTTCACTTCTGGCAGAGTGTTGTACTCTGTGTAGAGATAGGGTCAATCTGTTCATTACAAAAGGCCCAGTTTAAATCAGACACAGTAAAGCACCCAGTCCAGGGCAGGACTACTTCAATTACACATTGCTAAATAGGTTTTTTAGTTTTTAACAGTGTGATGCCACTGCCACCATGGACCCTCCAATTTTCCATTTTCCTAATAAACAGAATCATCCTTTGCTCAAAGAGCTGTGCCCTGTAATGCCACATTTTCTGTGCCCCTCTCCTCCACGGAAGCATGGAGACTGTAGGGACAATCTGTATGTTTGGGGTTGGATGCTGTGATCTACTGGGAAAAGAGAAGCAGACATTCCTCCCTTGTGTGAAATTCTCTAGGCAAGCCACATACATGCAGGAGCAGACACAAGAATATGCTTTGTCACATAAACTTCTATACACACACAGCAGCACTGAAACTGAATAGTTCACACAGCCTGAAAGGGGCTTATAGAAAGCCTTCCTGGACAGTTTAATGTCTATGCCAATAAAGCCATTGGTTGAGCTGATCTTTTTAATGCTTTGTGTGCCTTGGAACACACTTTTACTAACATGCAGCAGTGTAGCTTTGAAGGCAGCAAAGCCCTTGGATTGGCACAGTTATAGTGCTGGGTGAATTGTAACATCCTGGAAAATCCCTTTTAAATGCCAGACTAGGCCTTGGAACATATCCAAGCATTTGCAGCAGGCACAGCAAAACAGCTTTTGGAATTTAGCCTCCTTACTATGCAGACACTTAAAACAGTATAGATAGACACGTTCAGTAAAGCTAAGAGCACTTGAAGTCAAGCAGCATAAAATAACCAGGGACACTGGATTAACTGGTATAAGATTCTGCATGAGGAAATGATGTGCTTGCCTGCTGGGTGAACAGGGGAGGGGGGGACTGCTCAGAAAGCTAAGCCTCAGCTTCATAATAAACATACTTCCAGCAATACCAATTCTTCTGCTGTGGCTAGATAGGGATTTCTGGAGGAAGATTTTTTAACTAGGAGAAGTTCCAGCTGTTTGCAGGGACTAATGGTCTGAGTAACCCAAGCGCTAACTGACAATGAGAGCAGATCTCATCCCACAACATGCTACTTCTTGTGCTAGAAGAGAGTCCTCCTTGCTGGCTGCAGTCAGCTGGCTGCTGGGCAGAGGAGCTACTTTGGCTTCAGGCTGCCAGCTGGTAGGAAACTTTGGGATGATCCCTGCCATCAGCCTGAGCAGGAACCCCTACAGCTATGAATGCATTTGGGATCTTCCCCAAAATCAATAAGCCTGTAGATAAACCTATAGCTACAGATCCCTAAACCACATCTGGCTGGCTAGAAGTAGCTCATTTACTTTTAGGTGAAGAGCAGCTATAAAACTTCATGCCAGGTCCCTCCATTGCCTTTCCAAAGTTAGCTTCTTTACAGAAATTATAATGAAGCCTATTTTATATTATATTTCTGGGTCATGAAATCCATGACCATTGATTTAATGGTTAAGCTGTGGGCATTGCAAAGCAAGCTCAGTTTTGGTTAAGAATAGCT
>NW_009912578.1:0-7446 GCF_000696875.1 Nestor notabilis | reverse complement strand
GCTTTTACACACAGTGTTGTGTCATCGTTAGCCAGCCCTATGCTTCAAAGGGATATCGTCTGGTGCGCTTGGGCAGCACCAGCAGGTTTTACTAGTGTCTTGCATGCTAGTCTTCAGAAGTATTTCTGAATCTCAGTGTTTGGAGAACTGTCTTTCTAAGTGCTAAGGTATGGATCTATAACAAACAGTGAGTCTGGATTCATAGGACTACTACTGCCTTGCTTATTGCAACATGAGTTTAGCGATCAGAATGTGAGCTCTGGTTTCAGCCTCTTTCCTGATCTTCTGGTGTCACCTTTGTTTGTTGTTATCTTTGCAAGATGTGACAGTATTAAAGTGTATCCATGTCCTTTACTTTTCTTTCCACCATCTACTCCTCAATGGGTAGAGCAATATCTTTAAGCACATGCCAATCACTTCTCATGGGTTCCTTTTTGTGACTTACTGTAATCATTACAGATTATTTTCTAAATGGTCATAGATAAACTTGCATTTCTTCTCTACCTTGATTAGACTAAGAAATGCCAGAGAGGCCTGGAAATATTTTGCGGAGTTTGCTTCTCTAGATGGCACAGATCATTACTGCTTGGTGATGTGAGCCCTTCCCACACTGAGAGCTGTAACATAGCTCAGTCCTGTTACCTTGGGGCACTGTTGTTGCTGCTCATCTGAGATACTCCCAAAAAAGACAGACTGCTTTAAGCCAAGGTGGCACAAACTAGTGGCAATAAGGAAGTCACAAACTCTAATACTGAGTTTTGAGAGCTTTGCCTAATACTTGTTCACAAGACACAGATCACTAGTTATGAAGCCTTAGTGGTTTGTAATACTGGTACAAAAATAAACTTTCTGAAACATACAATTCATCATGCATGACAAAGTAACCTAAGAATAACACCATAGAAAAACCCCAAAGCTGGTATATAAATGAAAGGAAACGTCTGTGCTCACTAGAAGTTTAATGCAAACTGTCAATGGAACATGTAGGATGATGCAAGCTTGTATTTAATGCAGTGCTAACTGATTTAGGGTTGTTCTTGTGCAATTCTCATGTCTCTAAAAGGCTCATGTGCCAGGGTTTCAGCAGCATATAAGGGAAAAAGAAAAAAGCAAGTGAGGATGTGGCAGCGTGGATGAGCAACTGATGACAAATTGAGCAACGCAAACCAGTTGTTTACTGTGTTCTAAAAACCTGAAAGTTCAGAGTCATCATCTCACCAGGCACAAATCTGTTAGCCCCAGCTCCTGGGAAAGCTTGTTTACCTGTCTAATCCTAGAGCAGCTGCATGCCACTGGGACAGTGAGAGTCTGCGATCCTAGAAAGATGATGCCCAGCAGCTAAGGCATAACATAAGCCCTGCTGAATATAAGGAAGAGAGCTTGAGCTCTGCTAGTGGACCTGGGAAATCAACATCGGGGAGCAGAGAGATGCTGTCGGTAGATAAACAGCAGCTTTTATACACAAGGTAGAAGTGAAGGTCACAAATGCACGTGTCAAACCTATTTGTTGTGATACATCCTTTTGCCTACTTACAACTTCCATTTTTGTAGCGTTTATAGCTACTTAGGTGCCAAAAGTACTGGTAATGTAAAAGATGAGATAGTCGACAGATCAATAATACCCTATACCACACAGCTTGAGTAAAACAGATGAACCCCAGATTTATGGGCAGTCATAGGTCACAGAAGATGAAAATGAACACTTGATGTGGCAATACAGTCTCTTCCTGTTCCCTCTCGCCCTGTCCCATGGACCACGCTCCCAGGAGCCCTAACTGCTTTGCTACAGGTCCTGCTCATTGAGTAGGCATGTTTTTGAAGTAAATATGGACACAGACTGCTCAACATTTCCTTACAGGTCAGGGGAAGCTTGAAGTCCATCAGCATATGACATTGAAAATGCCTGGAGTATTCCTGCCTGCATGTAGTACTCAATACATAGCCAAACAATTTATCATCTACTGCAATAATGATTATCCTCCAATGATTTACTTATCTTTGCATGGACGTTACAAGCTCCACAGCTTTTATCCACAAGTTTTGAACATTTATGGTTCATTTTTCCCAGGTCATTAATACATTTCAGATGTCAATCTCAACAGCAAACCCTAGAATGCTCAATCATTATCTTGTTTCATGGCAAGATGCACTCATTCCTAACAACTATTTGCCTTAATACTGCATTTTGTGTGGAAATCACACATTTAACCTCCTCTTCTAAGTGCTGTCATATAGATGTTATCTTTGTGTCAAAACAGTGAAGATTCCAGACAACATGCAAATTTATATTACAGACTCCTCCTCAGTATTTGTAGAGGTTCTGGCTTCAAGAGTTCATCTGAAGATGTGGTCACAAAAAAATACTGTTGGTCAAACTTGGAAATCATTCCAGAAAAAGAAAACCCTGATATACTGGGGATTTAATCTAGCAGAAGGTTTTCTATGGAGAATAGTATTTTGAGTGGTCGGCTGTAGCATTTTTACATCAGAGCATCTTCACTGGCTGTGGTCAGAAATAGGATGTTTGCAATTACTTATGTGACATGAAAACTCTAAACAACCCTCGGTGGCTGCTTCACATTCCCTCCCAAACTTGTAAGGGAGCCCTGAACCAAATGCCTGCTGGGGTCAGCCATGTGCCAAGTCAGAATGATGGGCCCTGTTAGCCATGGAACAGACAACCTTCCAGACTGGCAGTCTCCCTTGGGTTTATGCCACTATGCAGCCAGCTGACAAAGTTACTTTATGGGTTTGGGACTTTCACTGGAAGCATTTACTTTTGAAGCAACATGAAAGAAAGCCTCCAGTCCAAGAAGATTTTTAGGTCTTGACTAGCATACACAAACAAAAGATAATTGATGAGAATATTCATCCTCTGCTTCTTGTTTCATTTAAGAAGCACTTGGGAAGCAGAGAAAAAATGTAAATCAAACACAATTCCTAATAGTTCATGTGTAAGAGAGGAAAATTCTTCTGTAGAATGCTGTGATAGTTCTATCAAAATGTTCTATCTGGAAAATAACAACTCTTTGGGGAAGGGACTTGTTGTTAAGATGACTGACTTCCCAAATCCTTCCTCAGAGTTCATGATTCAGATATACGAGCCCTCAGTCAGAACCTGAAGACATTCAGGCAACTCATTACATTACCAGCACACCACTAGCAGGATATTAACAAGGAGCACTCCTGGTCTGTTGATGGCAGAGGTTAGCACATGCTGACAAACAGCACTTCACTTCTCTTTCTTCACATCACTAAGAGATTCCCACTGAGAAACTTGACTCCTGATGCAACGAAGACACAAGTAAACAATCAAGTTTTATAACTAAAAAAATCCATTTATTTCTCTCATACTGCATCATCCTAAGCTGCCAACGCTGCTCCATGCACAGGAATTTTACTACCACCCATTCACACAGAAGAGCAGCACCTGGGATACAGTTTTTGCTGATAAGACAGAGCTAACTACGTCAGCAATGAGATGAAATTAAAAATCATTTATGCCAAATACTATGTCATTCTGAAAGATGCAATCCTGTTTACTCTCACTGCACTGGCAGCCAAGCTCCAACTGCCCCAGATGGAGCAGATTAATTATGATGCATTCCTCCTCTCTGAATGTCATTCACTCAACAGTCCAAAATCTTCACTCATAACTCTATCAAGTGTCAGAAATGATGGTATTTATTAAATCTCATTCTCCATTTAAGACTGGTGATAGCTTAAAGAGTAGGGTTATGTATGTTACAAGGTCAAAGAGAGTCATAAAACAATACAATAAACAAGGCTGGCTGTGCCATCTTGAGTCATGTGTCACTGGGGCAAAAGTGTCTCCCAGAAGGGAAGAGCAAACCAAGGGTATGGAAGGCAAAATTGGAAAGACGACTGCAAAACAAGCATATTCCATTTTCCCTTCAGAGGCCTCCCATCTGGAACAGCACAGAGGAACAGTTCACACTGTTTGTGGCCCATTGCTAGCAGTAGTCTGCCATCTGCTGATCTGCGCAGCTGTGTTTGTAGCCTGCAAGGTAAAGCAGCCATCCATCTTTCCTCACAGCCTGCTCTTATTTCAGTGTACCCTGGTACATGGGAATATGAAATGCAGCATCTACTCAGCTATGCTACAGTCAAGCAGAAGCCAAAGCCAAAACCACGGGATATTGAAGTGCAGCTGACCACTACACACGGATGCTTGGACCTCTGTCAAAAAGCCATTCCCTGAACTTCCAGCTTTGAACCACGACAAAAGAAAATAAAAATACAAAGACAATTTACCCTAAAGTAACTTTCTGCAACCAGCAGAAAGTGGTTCTTGATACATGCCAGCAAATTGCTGCCTTTCTGAGTACTGCTCAAGCTGCCAAGGAGTTCCATAATCTCACTCAGTTAACCCCTTCCTCCTCTGCAGGCAGTCCCTACATTCCTGATGTGCCACATTTACTTCCCTCTGCTCAGAGCCAGCATCCTTCCAGCAATTCTTCCTGTGCACGAGTACTGACAGAGCATGTGGGAATTCCACTCGCTGCATGTGGCCAGCTGTACAATTCCATTATGCAAATGGCAATGCTGATAATTAAAAGTGTTTATCAAGTAACCGCAGAGGAACAGGGCTCTCCTCCATGACCAAACCACAGTCTGCATCGTTATGGGACTATATATTGTGCCTACCTGTTATCTTTGCTATAATTGTCTTAGTAGCTATCCAAGACACTGGTTTACAGTCAATATTTTTCTAGAATGACATTTAGAGATGAGCTTTGAAAATCCAGCCTATTTCTCCCTCCTTTTCTAAGAAATTCACTTTTGAAAGATGAGAGCTTCAGCTGGTAAACAGAAGGATGTGAATGTCCAAGTCCTACACAGAAAAGAAGTTTCTAAGGGACCTGTTGTAATGTTGGTGTTTTCTCAGATCTCTTTCAAGAAAAAATACAAAACCCCACAGAAAATCATAAATCAAGACAGCTTTTGAGTATTCACCAGCAATCTAAAGCTTAAAAGGAAGGGAGAATAGAATGAAGTACTAAAACTGGAACTATTTGACTTTCACTCAGGAATATATCACAGCACAGGTTTTTCACCCACAACCACTTTCTATAAAAGGAATTGAAGGGGAAAATGATGTGGAATTCATCTGAAAGGAAAAAAATTGGAGAGAAAACAAAAATGGGAGCAAGTTCAGAAAGTTTAGAGGAAAGAAACCAAAACAGGTCCTGAGAGAGGGAGAGACCAGCTGAGGAGACTGGAGAGCTCAGCTTCCATTTGTCCATATTGCCTATGCAGCCCAAGCAGTAACACCATCCATTCCACCAACCATGGCACTTAATCTTACACCTGAGTAACCAGATACTTGTGGAAGGAGGTCATGTTTTACTTTACATGTCTATGAAGAACTAATTCCCATTTCTTTGATTAGCCTTAAGATTCCAGCTGGGATTCAACCAGCTGTTTCCTGACGAATAAAACCAACCTACCAAGTGATTGTCAAACACACCAAAAAGCGTGTAAAACATTATTTGTGACTCAGACTGCACTTGAACTGGCAACTCTGAAATCCAAAATTATTTTCTCCAAAAATGGCAAAACCAATTAACAATTTGCCAAAACCAAATGGTTTTAGTAATGCTTTTGGTGACCCTGATAAGACTTCAAGAAAAGGTTATGGTCCACATGCTCCAGATAAGCTGCCTCCCAGGTGCTGGCATCTTAAAAACAACAAAGATTTGCAATTTCTTTTGCTTGTAAGGAAGTTATTTTACTCCTTTTTGCTACAAATATGATACACTATTTCCTATATTTGTTTTGAATTTTTTTAGAGGGTAACAACAGTGGCAATATCAGCATAACAAGTAAGTAGGAACCAGCCAGGAATAGATTTAGAGAGAAATTAGGTAAAGGTTACCTAGCCATCAGACAGATGAGGTTCTCTAACAGCTTTCCAGTCCTGCTGGAGTATTGCATTCAGATCTGGGGCCCCCAATGCAAGATGGATGTGGAGCTGCTCAAGTGAGCCCAGAGGAGGCCCCGGAGCTGCTGCGAGGGCTGGAGCAGCTCTGCTCTGGAGCCAGGCTGAGAGAGCTGGGCTCGGTCAGCTGGAGAAGAGAAGGCCTCTGAAGGGGACACCTTAGAGCAGCTCCAGTGCCTAAAGGGGCTCCAGGAAACCTGGAGAGGGGCTTTGGACAAGGGCCTGGAGGCACAGGACAAGGGCAATGGCTTTAACCTGCCAGAGGGGAGACTGAGATGAGCTCTGTGGCAGAAGCTCTTCCCTGTGATGTTGCTGAGGCACGAGCACAGGGTGCCCAGAGAAGCTGTGGCTGCCCCATCCCTGGCAGTGTTCAAGGCCAGGTTGGACACAGGGTCTTGGAGCAACCTGCTCTAGTGGAAGGTGTCCCTGCCCGTGGCAGGGGTTTGGAACTGGAGGAGCTTTAAGGTCCCTTCCAACCCAAACCATTCTTTGATTCTATGATTTTGTAGTGATGACAAAATGGCACAACTATTTGTTAAAAGAAGTTAGTAGATTTACTGTATGACCTTGACATCAGGTACCTGAACTGGCTGGCACAAGTTCATACGGCTAGAGCAAAAAAGTACCTGATGATTCTTCTTTACAGCCACACCATGAGTCCAGTGTTTGATCCTAGGCAACTTAACCTCTATATAGTTCCCTGATTCATAGGGATCTTGGAGAGCTTCAGTAGATAATGCTATAAGCAGGCTAGGACTCCTCAAGTATAAGCAAGGTGGGAGAAAACCAGATTAGTTACATGTATAAAGAACCTTGACTAGTGCTGACAGTTGTGAATCGCCACCTCTGTTACTTTTTCCCATTAGAAAACATGGTCCTCAACAGAATTTAGTCAGAATTCATTGAATAATATTTTGAGTAGAGGGAAAAGGTGACAGAAAATGTTGCAGTTACTTGCAACTGTTAAAATGTGTCTTGCCGGCAGCTTCATTTGGAGTTAAAATACAATCTCCAGTAAAAGTGATTTATCACAAGGACACATCTCAATGCAGAGCTCAACAAGAGCCACTTAATACACACACACAAAAATGAGAATGAGGCGCAGAACACAGAAGAGAATAAAAACCCTGCATTTCTGATACTGTTGGAAATTACAGTCCTCTTCTCCTCCTTTCCCCACAAAAAAGGCAGCTTTCCCACCAGGCTCCCAGTCCAATCCCCTGTCAATTGCACATTATTCACTCATCTAGGTTTTTTTCATTGAAAAGGACTTATTCTTTTATGTTTGTTTTTTATTCAGAGTAAGAAGATTTATCACATATGGATGTTAAAAAAAAAAATGCCAAATATTCTAAAGGTTTAGGTTTCTAATTCAATTGAGGCTACCTTTTTTTTTTCACCCTCAGAAACGAGTATCTTAAACCAAAACTTACTTTTTCTCTTAGCATTTTCATGTCATCAAAAAGCAATTTTCTTTGGGGGGG
>NW_009912577.1:13649-33103 GCF_000696875.1 Nestor notabilis | reverse complement strand
CCCTAACTATTCTATGATTCTATGACAAAAACTTAGCTTGTGTCTGAGATCTCAGAACTTTTGCCTCCTGTGACATGAGTCGTGGCTGCTGATACAGTGATAAGAAAGAGAAATGGCTGTGTGTATGCCTTTTGATACTTCTTTTTTATCCTTTCAGTCCTATAGAACTATCAGGAAAGCTAATTGGATTTTCTCCTAGATGGTTAGTTGTGAAATAAAAATGCAGTTTGTGTTTATAATCACTCTTATGTTGCTGTAATGTAGTATATGGAAAAACTGAGAAATTATCCAACTCAACCATAAAGGAAGCATAGCAAGTCCTGGAACATGGAGAAGTCACCACTTGCCTGGCTTTTAGCATCTATGGCCATCTTATACATAAGATACAGCATGTGGTGTGTGTATGGGGAGCTGAACAGCCAGAAGAGGGTAGCATAAGTTAGTTAATAAACCTTATCTGTAAAGTAGAGCTGTTTTTGAGAGAAACACCTACTTAATTTCTGGCTGCAAGGTAGAGAAACATAACGCTGAAAAACTGATCACCAAGCTTTAGACAGAATGTGGAAAGGCAGAATTTACAGTCAGGACTGGCAAGGATTAGACTGAGCAAGGCACAGAACCTTTTGCATTCGATTAGCTCCTGCGTGACCGATGCCTCTTAATAAAAATGCACATCCAAAGCAACTTCATTACCTTGCATTTAAGGGATAGCAGCATAAGTCAGTAAAACTAACAGTGTTACTGAGTGCATTCTGGTATATTGCCTTGCCTGCAGCAAATCTGAAAGGCCAGATAAGGAAGCCATGAAAATGTATAACACTGAGAGCACCTTAAGGGCATGGTTCACAGCCAAGGTATTACAATATGAAACAGGAGCTTGCAGAGTTCACTGGAGCGATGCACATTTGGTGGCCTGAATGAAAATGTTCTCCTTGCTGCTGCCCCTCATGTCTACCCAAAATAATACGCTGCTCCCAGAGCCTGTGTGCAATAAATGAGTATTCTCAAAGGGAACGTTGCCACATTTGGCAGAAGCAGAAACACCTCTGTAAAGACACCAACTCTCAGAATCCTCTTCTGTACCTGTGCTGAGCATTTTCTCTTTCATAGCTAGCTATCCAGCCCCTCTCAATGCTCATAACTGTAAACAGAACTGAATTGCTGCTGGGCATTTCGTCATTCAGAGGCATATCTACATGAGATAGTTAGCAATTTTTCCTTTACCCCTACAAGAGAGTAAATGGTAGCATGTTCCTCTGAGAAGTTGATAAGGCTTGCCCAAGGAGGTACATGAGAGGACAAGGAAGATGGGGGATGACTGTTACTATCTGCATCACACTAGTGGTTAGAAATCCCAGACAGGATCAGGCCTCCGCTATGCTAGATTCTGTACACTTACACAGGATAGGAAAAGCTGTAGTCTGGAGAAGGAGGATGAAACAGACAAAAGGTGAGAGGAGAAAAAGGTATAAAGACATGAAATACCATGCCCAAGGGCATACAGCCAGTCACTGGCCTAGGAATAGAAAATTCATGTCCTGTCAACGTGCTTCTGGCAGAGTTGCTTGAAATTGCTCAGTGGCTGTTAAGAGTAAAAGCCTGTATGTGTGTTTACACCTTGGAAAGGCACTAAGGAGATAATACACCATTTATTTGTATTTTATTTGTACTCTATACCTGAAGCAAAGTGGAAATGCAAGCTGAATCTTTTTTTCTGCAATTCTTTTCCCTCCACCCTTTCAAAAATAGCACATATAGAAAACATCAAACTTTTCATTTCAAAGACCATTACATCAGCCTATAAATACTAAACTAGATGCCCTTCACCCTGCTGCTACAATGCAGCCATTTTCTCGACTTGAGTATGTCCATTATCCTTATAGCACTCAAACAGCAAACAGAAGCTGGAGGAGGGATGGGGACAGAGAATACTGTATGCAGGTGGCCTGAGGGTGTCAGACTAATATCACCCCCTGAAGGGTTTAGTTTCAGGTGTTGTGAAAACCTCCATGTGACAGATTCAGAAAGTCTTTAAAGCAGCACTGTCCCTTCCAGTTCCCAGCTACTCACGATTTCCCCAGTACTCAGCCATTAGTTACAGAAAGGGCTTTTAAAATGACAGGCGAACATCCAGCTGCCGTATCTGCTTCACTCAGTCCCATGTCTGACCATTTTTTATGTGATCCAGAAGCTAAACTAACTATGAAGATTCTTTCTGGATGATGCATAAAGGTTACAGTAATAAGCTGGTTCCCATAACATTTCCTGCCTTTGCGTTATGCATTTTGGCTTCGCTGCAGTAGAAGAGATACATTATGGAAAGTGATGTTTGATGAAGTCGGCTTTCTGCATATATATTCCTACTTGGAGCTGCAATTCTAAGGGGTCGCTTGCCATTTGTGTCAGTCTAGTTTGGCTGAGGTTCCCTCATGAGCTGCCAGTCCATTAAAAGGAGTGCGAGGATGTCCACGCAGAGTCAGCCAGTCTGGCTAGAGCAGTTTCCCCTTGTGTTTCCATGCTGCCGGATACCATTCCCTGCAGAGGGATTTGGACTGATGATGCAGTGGGTAAGGGGACATTACCCCTTAGAAACATGCTTGATGGGCTGCTGTTCACCTCACTTCCTGGGTTGGCAGTGTTCACAGCACTGTTGCTCACTGTCCACAGGCAAGGGTAGTGGCTGGAAAAAAAGCGGTACAAATTGAATTACCTATTTCAAAGCATTTTCCATCTGCGAGAGATTTACCACTGTAAAGTTGAGTGCATTATCTGCTAAAACGCAGCTATTGGAATCAAGTTACTAAACTAAATCAGCAACCATCAGACGTGGTGACTTTGGAGAGAGGCATGGAGAGAAATGTACAAACACGTTAGGTTTCAGGATTTAAAGATCTTTTTTGTGAATGCTTACAAATTTTAAGGAATTGCAGGTTTTCCTGGCACCTCAGTTAGAGAAGAAATGCGTGCATTTGTTTGGGGAAAAAGAAGGGGAAATACTTGATAATTAATTGACTCTCTGGGTCTAAATTCCATCCATTCCTAGAAGTGTTTACTACCCTATTAACAATACTTTTACAATAGAACATGAATTAGATTGTTACATCCCTGCATGGGATTAGGATCCTCATTTCATGCAGGAGAACAGTGAGAAATATATAATGAGAAATAATTCGGCTTTAAAAGGCTTGCAGACCATAGACACCAGAGTTCTCTGTGGCTGTTCCAAGATCTTGGTTTTCAGCAGTGCTGGAGATGAACAAAGCTCCCATCGATTTCGGAGCAGGAAACAATTACCTTGTTGGAAAGATCTGTCCAGGAATCTCAAGTTGGGCATTTAGGACATGTTCCAAACCCTGAACACCAATTAAAGCTCGGCACAAAGTGTGAATCACCAGGGCAGTCCTACAAGCCTCGCTGCTCCTAATACCAGCAGTTTTCCTGTAACCTTACCTGGGTCCAGGGCTGGCAGCTCCCTTTGTGTGTGGTGCTGAGAGCAAATTAGCATGCGGAGAGGATGGCAAAGTCCAGCTGTCCTGTCCTGAGAATACCTGGAGATTATTGCTGGAGCTCTCCAACAAATTAACTTTGGGAGGGGAAAAAATAAAAGAGTAACAAACAAACCCTCAGCGACTATTGCAGAGACATTGTCTTAAGGCAACAGAACATGGGTAGGCCTGAGGAATCAATCTGATCATGAGGTTCCATAAGTAAAAAGACAAAATTCATGTGTTTATTAAGAGAGTAGCAAGGTGCCATTGTAATTCCAGGTGTGATATATGAGAGGGTACAGCATGAGAGACATAGGATATGCATTCTTGCAAGTCTGACTAATGGTCTTTTCATTAATGGTAATTGCCATATGAATAGCAATATTTTGATACTTCTTTATAACACAAACGTAAATATTTCCATTAAACATGATGCCTTGATAAATTATAATTAGCAAACAGATTACTTTATCCTTACTGTTGCTTCTGGCTGATTACATCTGATCAAAGTGGAATCAATTTCTGGAACTCTGCACCCAGATCTAGAGAGTGAAATAAACTCAAAAGACATTCTGACAATACCAAAATGCCCTCATCTCAAGTCAGCTCCTACCATGTTACTAAGGACCACTTTGACTCAGGAGCGTAAATGCTTCATGGCATGACATTGAAAGAAGGCTTGCAATGCTCTTTTTGTATAATTAGGAGATCTGCTTTAAGCAAGTTAATTCACTCTCATTTATAATTAACAGTTTCAGTGCACCCAGCTCTTTTTATCTACTTTTCGTTGCCTTAACCATACTTTGTGCATGCGGGTTCAGTGCAGATTGATATAGACTTATCATGTTCTTTCTTAGCCTCAGCTTTTGCTTGTTTTAATGCTTATGCTAACCTAAAGGAAGGGTCAGACAGGCAGAGAGCGTCTGTTCCCTGGAAGCAAAGCAGCATTAAAGTTGTACCTGTAGGGGAATGATTTCTCTGCATGTAGGAAGGTGGGTATGGAGCAGCCCGATGCCCTCGCAGTGCTGAATATCGCTCGTAGCTGTGGGGAGCGTGTGGAGCTGCCAGAGGCAAAGGTCCAGTGTACTGATAATTAGAGCTTCCTGACGCACACATTGTATCCGGGTTGGAAATCACCCAGCCACCCACTTTGAGGGGAGAGAGAGAAGAAAACCATTATTGCACTTAAACACTGCAATACAATAAAGAAAGTAACCAGCCTTCTTGCAGAATCAGCTGTGCCTCAGAAATACCAAGCAGATTCCAAGATACTGGTTTATGAAACAACTGGCCATCAAAAAAAGCCCGAAACCACCAACCCCCGAAAAACCCCAAACCTGCTAACCCTAAAAAACAAGACCTGAAAACGACTAACAGGAAATGTCACAAACATCAAAGAACAAATGAAAGAAAAACTGACTATCATTAAAACAAACACCACCTCTGCTCCCCCCATTTTTTTGTCTGTTCACCAATGAAAAGTAATTTTACAGGTGACAAAAATATTGACAAATATTTACAAACATAAAACAAATGAGGGAGAAAGCCCTAAAAATGCCATACAGCATCTTGATTCTAGATTCCTTTCAATACTGAAAAACTGGATCATAAGTAAGATTATTCCTCTGCAGAAACGGTTGCAGTATTTCCTACTGTGAGGTTTCTTCAATCTTCTCTATTTTTTTAAAGGATTCGTATCTATGAACACAGTTCAGGATCCAGTGAATGACTGCTGTGAGCCAGTTAAGCAAGTCCCAGGTTCCCAGCACCTATTGTATCACACAAATCTTCCAGCTGACATGAATAAAAACCTCACAGTGAGAATATGTCATATGTTGACCTTCAGAGACTGTTTCTGGAGCATCCTTGGGATGGTTTCTGAAAAGCAAAATACTTAGTGGTAAAACTTCTCATTGAAAAATGATAAAAGAAAGTTAAAAACAGAACTATTCACTCAAAAAAACAAAGGGAAAGTCATTTAAAAAGGAGGGAAATCCATCTTCTTTAAGCACTTGCTACGCAGCAATAGATTTTTCTGCAGTCTGACATAAAGGAAACAGGAAGTTATGTTTCATGGCATATGTTAAGACGTTCCTAAATTTATGTCAAATTTAAGGGCTGAACCTGGAATTCTAAATCTACCTGTGGGCACAGTTCCTGCTTGCATGAACAGCCTCAGCCTGGCCTGTCCTCCCACCCAGAGCAAAGCAGGGCTGTGTGGCACCTGCTCAGCCAGGCAAGCCCAAGTCAGCAGTCCCCATCCGCAGCTGGAAACCCTGCTGCTGAGACAGCAGCTTCTTAAGTGGTGAGAGAAATGGAAAGAAATACAGATTCTCCTGCAGGCATGTAGGGGCACTTCGTGTCTGAAAGGGGCCTACGAGGGTGCTGCAGGGGGGACTCTTCATCAGGGACTGTAGCAATAGGACAAGGCGTAATGGGTTTAAACTTAAAACAGGGGAGATTCAGGTTAGATATAAGGAAGAAGTTCTCTGCTGTGAGGGTGATGAGGCCCTGGAACAGGTTACCCAAAGTGTTAAGTGCTCCGTCCCTGGCAGTGTTCAAGGCCAGGCTGGATGGAGCCTTGGGAGACATGGTCTAGTGTGAGGTGTCCCTGCTCATGGCAGGGGGTTGGAACTAGATGATCTTAAGGTCCTCTCCAGCCTTAACTGTTCTATGATTCTATGTGTCAGAAGACATAGCAGGTCCAAACAAACTTTATCAGCAATTATGGACTGTAATGCATAATTTGGATGCCCCTCTGCATTAGCATGGGTGAGGAAAGTAAAACTTAGAAGATAAACTACAACTCATTTCCAGTGGAAGCATCTCTAACATCTTATATAGTTAAAAGTAGCCTACAGGTTACTTTTAATAAACACATCATACATTATTACACAGATTTAATAGTAGCAGTGTAGTTAAATTACAGTCACAGTGCAATTTCACTTTAGTTTTGTTTTTCAACAGCTGCATTTAACTTTTATTCTCCCCAAGCTATCAAATTATGGGATTCACTGGAGTGCAGGTGCAATGTAGTGAACACACATGGTGTGTAACATCACTGGGGTAGTTCACACCATCTCATTTCAGACTTTCTGTGTAGGCAGTGCTAAGTCCTGAGATCCCCAAGAGGATATTCACTCACTTTAGACCCTATTGTAATATAGAGAGTCTCCCCACTAATATCAGTGGAATGACTCTGGATTTAAGGCAGGAGAAACAAGATTAAGTTATATAATGTATCTTTCACATTGTGATGCCACAGTTTTTACCACATCAGCAGCAAAATGCTACAGGACCAAAAAAAGGTGAACTCACCTTTCTTTCGCATCCAGGAAGGCTTTGGCAAAGGGATTATACTTGATTTTGAGAGCTGTTATCTTGAGTTTACAGAAAACAAGGCATGTTAGTGAAGGAACAGAAACTTGACAAAACATCTTCCAGAGTAGTCTAAGTGGAGCTGCCTAACAAAAACCACATGTTTTCCAGGGCTGGTTAGGAGAGAGGTTTGCTCATTGCAGAGTGCTGTGTACTGATCAGTGCCACAGGCAGAACATCAGTTGGGGCAGCCTAGGACATGGTCCAGTCTGGCAAATCCTGTGGGATGGAGGACCCTTTCAAGAGAGTTTAAACACTGAACTCCTACCAAGTGTGAATCAAATCTGCAGCAACACTAGCTAAGGGATGTGGCATGTGAGTTAGCAGTTGTCACAGTCCAAAGCATCTCTCAATTGCAGTTTTGGGGTTAAGAATAAATTTTCCCATTGAATGTTGTGCTGTTCTGCAATTATATGTCTTATAAGGAGCAGGAAGTTATAACTGTCAGTCATTGCTGGAGAAAGATACTGGACTTGACTATATCTCTTTTTTCTAGTACAGGATTGGGATGCCAGGACAGATGGACCAGTCTGGAATAGCTGTGGCAGGATAGTAAGCTAGACCTGGCTTAGTACTGAAGCCAGACACTAGATTAGACCATGTTCTACTGCAG
The DNA here is from genome assembly GCF_000696875.1 of Nestor notabilis. NCBI lineage: Eukaryota > Metazoa > Chordata > Aves > Psittaciformes > Psittacidae > Nestor > Nestor notabilis. Next base: position 25,624 of record NW_009912577.1, on the reverse strand, counting down.
AGAGAAGTCAGATAATTAGACTGGATGGACCATTGCACTGCATGGGGCCAGTGGGGAAACAAGAGAAGGCATGCTGATCTTGTCATTAGTAAGATTTAATATATCTCATTAATGGTAACCAAGAGCACAGTGTGGCATCCACCTACCTCTTCATTTTGGTACGCAGTCACAGCTATGAACTGTGTCTCAGGAAAGGAACAGTTCATCACCATCCGGTGGGGGCCTCCTACTCGAACTATGTGTACCTGGGGCTCATATTTATGCAGGGAGTTCAACATTATCTGCAGAAAACAAAACAGAGAGACAGACCCCAGTGCCATTTTGCTATCCCACAGCTGCTCTTTTGCTCTAGCCCTGTAACAGACCAGATGTCACTGCTAAACCTCCTCAGTCAGTGATTACTGAGAGCAGAAAGGCAGGTGCCACCTTCTCTTCTGATGAACCACAGGGCTGAACAGAATGAGACCTCACTGGACTTGGATTTAAAGCTTTTGATCTGGCAGCATTAGTGAATATTCGTGTTGACAGCTGTGGCCTTCAAACCATTGGGCTTCTACTGCACTAGAGGCTGTCAAAACAGTTAAAGGGCAATCCCTGTCTTGCTTCTACTATCTAAAAGACTCAGAATCACCATCACAGAAATCAGAGCAGGAGGGAGCTGAGGCAGTCACCTAGCCATCTTTCTGAGCAAGATAAAGTATATCTAAACAAGTCTTGGCAGATGTCTCTAACCTGGCTTGTTATTTAGTGACTTTTGCTTGGGCTTTTCTCATATGGCTTTTCCTCCCCTGCTTTCTACTTCACCATATGGACATATCACATTCCCCTGTTTTTTTCCCCAGGGTCTCTTTGACCCTTCAAGTTAGTTTTCTGCAGCTTTCGTACTCCCATGCATACTTTTCCGAGGCCTTTGACTTTTCTAAAGGTCCTGGATGCGGGACAAGAATTCGTGAATTCAGATCCTATTCTATGCTCCACAATAAATTTTGTGTGCTGATTACATGTGTGACTTAGGAAAAGTCAGCTCATGCTTATGTTCTCCAGTTTGTAAATAAGAGATAATTTCCTACCTAATTAAGGTACTAGGGTTATGGAGGTACCTCAAAACCTAATGGAAATAACAGATAGAGAACATATAATATTTACATGAAAGAAATTGATTCTGGGATGACAAGTGTCATCCAACGTAGGAGTTTTGTACAAGGCAAACAAGCAAACAAAAGGTCTTGTGCAACATTTTACCTTTAGATACATCATCAAAAATAAAATACGAAACAAAACTAATTTTCCTGTTTGCATTTTTAAGGGGTTCAAAGAGAAAGTCACTTATTTCTGGTACATGTGGTTTCTTTCCAAAGGCCAACGCTGATTCAATAGAATATTGATAATTATCGTGATGCAAAAGCAGACATAGTAATTATTTCATTTAGGAGCAGCCTTTTATTCTGCTATCTGACTCCTGCCAACATTCCACTTACACCAAACAACATGGGGGAACACAACAAAAACCTAATACCCGTGACCATTTTTTCCCCTTTTCTCTGAAGTCCTATGTAAAAATCCCCAGCACACAAGACCAACTCTGAAAAGCCCCCTGATGATTAAGTAAACCACAGCACTCTGTCTCTCTTAACATCAAGAAGTCCATTAAAATCTGAAAGTGCCAATTAAGGCCTGTTTATTCCTGTTTACATTTGGCCTCCAGAGAATAATTGGCATCTGTGGGTGAAGAGGCCTGTAAGGGCCTCTATAATTACATAAATGCACTCTTGATATTTCTTGATTGGTAGGTGCTTGCAATTGAAGCCAAGAGGTGTATGGGGAAACATCAGGCCATACCTGCCCACTCCCATTGAGCTTGTTGGTAAGTTTGACTTTGCTGAAGGAAATGGCAGCTTTCATCCAGTGAGCCCCAAAGTTGGGAGAGTCTGGGTGGATGTAGACACAGCTGTGGTTTGGCGGCTCTGGCTTCCCAGCTGGTACCCATTCTCCATTGACATACTTCCAACGATGACCATCAGTGGGGGCAAAGTCCAGCAGGAAGGAATACATGGCATTTGGGTCCAAGCCTGACACGCTGATCTTCAAAACAGGGAACATCCGCCTGGCCAGGAAACAAAAAAGGAGGGCACCACTGGAAACTGGCTTTGAAACATTCTCCTTAGTATGTATGTGACCAGATGCTCACAGATTAGGTCAATGTGAAAAACATCCTCCCTCCATCTAGCTGAAGAAGTCTCCTTAAGATTAATCCTTCATTTTATTTCAATCATTTAGGAAAAAAAATACATTCTTGCTAAAGTAGGGCGCTAAGGTCTTGATCATGCCAAGAGTTATGAACATAATGAACTGTCCATGGGATCTGGACATGCTATATGCATCCTCAGGTGTGGGAAAGGAGGCATGAACAGGATTGGACAAGAGATGAAAATGGATGACAAGTTGGAGCTGAACCACGGATACATGGCATTAACTGTAGAATCCTATTACAAAGTGCACTTCTTTGGTGCTTAGATTTCCCCAGGCACATGCTCCCATACTCTGGCAAGTGTCTGAGTCCCACTTTGTCTGACTGTGGCTATATCCTCTGAGATCAGACTTCAGTCTCCAGCAATCAGGACATAATCCCAGCCAGGTACTCATCAGACTCTAGTTGGATTTATTGACCCTGCTACTCTATACAAAAGGTTTTTCTCTCTTCCTTTGAAGGGATGGCCATATTCTATCATTTTGTGAGCAAAGTCAGTCACTTCCCTCTGTCATTTCTCATGGTTCTTGTGTTAATCCCCAACATCTCCCATTTGAGTAATGGTTTCCAGGTAGTGCTACTCTAAATGCCCTAATAAGTCTGCTACATTTTCCTTGTTTAAAAATACTTCTTTACTTTATCAGGGTTGTGACAGGTTAGTTTGGCATGACTTAAATTTAGTAAAATGCCTTTTAATCTCATTTTCTGTTGTTTTCCATATACTTCCTTACTCTTTCCTTCAAAATACATCCTGAATTCTTATTACGAGGATATATTTAAAAGTCTGTAGTTAGCTGAAACGTGTTTTCTCCCTTTCCTAAGTGCTAGTATTCTCATACTGTCCCACAATCATTACATAAATCTCCAGTTTGAGAAGTCTGGTTAGAATCCTTGCCATAAGACCTTGCACTTTTCAATTCTTCCAGTAATTTGGTCCCATCCTTCCACGTTCCCTGACCTCATCAGCTTGATCAGGTGGTTCTGCTTTGAGTTCCACCTTAGATGCAACATTGTCCTTTACTAAGCAATAAATATCTATCATCCAGTCTTCCCACCATCTTGTGCATTTAAAGAATTTAAAGAATGCACAAGAAATCCTGCCTTTGTTTAGTTTTGGGAAAATGCTCCTTTTGCTCTTACAGGTCCAGTGCCACCTTGTCTCAATCCCCTTTTAATTATTATTTTTTCTTTTGTAAAGGAGATTCACAGGAGTTCATAGCTAGATTTTCAGCGCTTTTCTGTCTGTCCTAGTAGTTGTGATCCATATCACACAGCTTTGAACTGGCATCTCAGTGCCTGAAATTCTGCAGCAATAGAGTTATTAGGGCTCCAACAGTTTCAGGAACTGGGAAAAAAATTGTGATCAGCAGAACAGAGGAGTCTCCCAACAAAGGTATCCTATTCACTAAGTTTCTTAGCTTGTCAACAAGTACACGTCTTTATGTTGGAAGATTATTACAGCTGTTATGTATCACCTCCCACGTTCCTGTATGAGAAGAGGCCTCCCTGCCCCAGACACCTCCGTACTGACCTCTCCTGGCAAATGCCATTTTGCCATGCCACATTTTTCTGCATAAGCCAGTGAATCTTCAAGCTTCTTTTCTTGATGGGTACAGAGAAACCACATACACCAACCAACCAGAGCAACTGCCTGAGGTCCATGGCCGTGAGGCTAAGGTAAGATGTCTCTCTAGGCTTAGGTAGGTAGCAGCACAAGGTGTCCAAAATAGGCAATAAAGGAAGTGACACTCCAGGCACTCTAAAAGGACATGGAAAGTCTCTGCCCCTGCAGCTGTACTTCCCAGTGACAGCCAACTGCAGATTGCTAACAGTGACATCCCACTCACCACCTACTTTTCTGGATACCTTTATATAGTTCCTGCTGTATACATTCATCATCTTCTGCTGACAGGGAAAGACAGGATTTGAGAAATTTGGGATTTTTCATCTAATACAAATACTTGATGATGTAGGGCCTATTCAGCATTCAGGAAGATATATTGAACTGTGATCTTTCTCACTAAACAGAAGCTTAGCCAAGGATTTAAATGCTATTTTTAATGTGTCTTTCTGGCCAGGATGCTCCAGCTATAAAACTGGGATGTGATAAAAAGTGTGGAGGCATTGTCCCCTGCACCACCCTGTACAATCAGTCCTCAGAGTAACACACTTAGATATTTAGCTGAAATTGAAGTGGAGGGGAAAATTCATCCACATGAAAATTTAGTATCACTAGATTTATCAGGACTATTTGTGTTACATACAGATTGTTAATTCCTCTGCCCACAATGCAGACTTCTCTGCCTTTCTACTTGAGAGGCTTGAGTGTATCCCCAGAAGGCCTCTAGCCTAATGCCAGAAGAGAATTCAGTCATTATCAACAATAACCTCCTGTGTCACAGAGATTATAGCACTTTGGGGCATTAACCTGCTTCACACGCAGTTAATCTCTGCCTCACCTGGACCAGCATGTCTTGACTGTACAGATTCTAATGATGAAAAACTTTCCACCTCACTTCTTGTGCTGATTAAGTGGCTTTGCTACAAAAAATCACAATTTTCTGTCTTTTAGCATGGCAAATGATGATTTCTCCATAATTGTTTCAGAATGTTTGTTTCAATGACCAGGTAGGTGTACACGTGACCTCCATTACTGCAATAGTTGAGCACTTCAGCCTCTTCAGTTTATTTAGAGCAGATCTGCTACAATTACTCCACAGTACAGAACTTGAGTGGGAAGGTGTTTGATATCAAACTTGAATGTGTAGTACTGGTAAAGTTGCTTTAGCATTTAAGCCTGGAAAGGACTTCATTCCCCTGACTTGCATTTGCCTGCATTGATCCACTGTGGATTCTCCCCATGTGCAGAGAGGAAAAGTGGCACCTTTCTGCCTCTGGGCAAAGTCTTAGTATAGTGCATAGCTGATATGGTGTAAACACAGAGCAGTTTTTATTGAAGTACCAATTGAATATAATAAATCTGAGCAAAATAGGAGACTGATTCCCACCATATCAGCTGCAGCTACTGGGATGCATTTTGTGGTATAGTATTCGGTTTAATTGCACTGAAGTATGTCCTGTTCCCTGTGTACCTAAGCATATTGCTATGGCAGGTGGTTATTATAATGAAGTTCTATATGGAGACATACCTATGTAATAACAGTGAAGTTGGTTCATCTAATTATGACATTTTGGGACCCTCAGCACCAATTAGAGATGGCTCAGTCAAAGCAGAGAGAATTGTGCATGCTAGAATTTGACCCTCGAGGATCACTAGTCAATCAGCCCTTCATGCTCTCCGATGCTCCTGTATCAGGTTTCGGTTTAATTTCTGAATTTTGCTAACAATGTGTCTGCACAAACTGTCTTAGTTTTCACATGCAGAACTTCAGACTGGCTGTTCCTGTTAATCTAAGAACACAGTTTCAAAAGCATTCTTGTGCCCTTCAGCAAGAATCAATGAGTTAGTCCTACTGATTCAAGCAGCAGCAGCAGAATTAGGTCAATATTTTTTCTATTGAGAATCCCTCTGGAGACAATCACTGAAGTATCTTGAACCTGAAAAAACTCAGCACTCAGTGGAAACTGTCTCAAGTTTGTCTCCTTTCGAACTGCATGGAGTTGCTCAGAGAGCTTTGCTGCAGGCCACTGTCTCTATTTCCCTTTTTTTTAATGAGCTGATGTGTTTGTTAAGGAAGATACTTTCAGAAATGCAAGAGATCCTTTTTCATAGTCCCTGATGCTACAGTGACTTTGTTAAAAGGATTTATGCAGATGACAGTGTGACATACTTTTATAATTTTTTATTTTGAGATGACTGTAGTTTGATCATAAAGCATCTATTCCTGTCCCCACTGACATTACTAGAACTGTCACTGGCTTTAGGAAAAATAGAATCAAGCTGATAAGGAGTGTACAAATAAGAATAAAGAAAAATAAGGGAGTTAACACAGTAAAATAAAAAGTAATCAGGCATATTTAAATAACAGAAGATTCTCTTATCATCATCATAAAAGAATTTTATCTATGTACTCACCTAGACATTTTAGAGGTAACTAGTATCACCGTGCAGTCATGATTTACATTAGCTGAGAGGAAAGAAACTGAAAAGCCCCTGTTGGTAAGGTGTGATTCTTTGTACCAATTTGATGAATTTGAGGCAAACCTATCTTACCTCATTTTTGGTGACTTGCACTGCTGAGCAGTCAGTATAAGCTACCGCATGCTAAGTGAAAGTCCACTCAGAAGTTTGCTGTAGCCTAACTGCAGTTTTAAAAGCAATTTAAATGAAGCAAAAAGCAGCTTCTTGGTATAAAGAGAATCTCAGCAGAAGATTTCTGTCCCTGTAGGTTATTAGGAGGAATCAGAATGGCAATAGGCAGGGTTACACCAAGAGCTGGTACTTTGGGAAGGTAGCTGTTTTCTCAACAGAACGACCTTGCTGAGCCAACAGGCTAGATTTTTCCTTTCAACTGCTTTCACCCCTGTCCCTTATCAAGCTACAGTCAACAGTAATATCACCCACAAATTCTGCTAAATCAAGGTCTGCAACATCAATAGCAGTCACATTGCATGAGTAAATTTTTCTCTCCACCTCTTAATTCCTCTCTCCTACGTGGATCTCCTGAGAGGTCTTGAAAAAGAAATGTGTACATGTTGGGGGGGTGCAGGTGGTGGCAGAGGGGTGGCAATAAAAACCTTAGTACCAAATGCACCAGAGAACCTTATTGTAGTAGCTGCCTGTCTTATGGGGTGGACTGTGCCTGCTGTCAGCCCAGTTCAGAGCAGAACCTCTGTGAAGAGCCTCCTACAAGCCAGTCTCTCATTCAGAATTAATACCCTTCTTGCAGATTTTCCTATGCCTTTCCTGTTCCCCACCTAGTAAGATATGTGATCCATTTACAACACAATATTTTGCATTTACAACACAATATTTTGCCTTTATAAAACTGTGTGTGTTAACCAATATTCCACACTTGTTTCTAAGAGCACCAGCAACAGCTACGGAGTGATACTATTGTGGGACCATGCACTCTGGACTGCACATATATGCCATGTAGGACACAGATTTATTGTACCCCATTCTAGTACAGACTGCTTGTACAAGCTGTTAATACCCACAGCCAAAGAGACATGAACTGCAGCTGGGGATAACACCACCAATTTGCTTCTGTACAGTAATTTGAGGTCTACAGTTAAGGACTTGCAAATAAAGGCTGATTGTTAGTACAAGAAGTCATTCAAAAGGGTTTGAGAGGTACCATCAATCCCGTTGCAAAAGTTCCCTTTTTGTGCAACCTTAAGCCAGTCAACATATTTCTCCAGCATGTTTCACAAGCAGGAATAAAGGATGGTGGGAATGGTTTAGCAGTGATCAAAAAGGAGCAGAGACACCCTATTCTGTCCATATGCGGTTTTAGGGGACTGTAAGGCTGCAGGGATAAAACTGTTACATGTTCCCTACAGTTCTTTCAGACCTACACACACAGTTTATTACTATAGCAGTTAGCCCCCTGGTTGCCATCTAGACTTAGCCCACCGCGCTGAGCAGATCACTCACCTGCCGTTCTTGGTCACGATCATCTCATTAGTGACTTCTCGGAATCTCTGCCAGAGCGTCGCATCCTCTAAGACAACCTGGAGCTGTTTCTCAGTGGGATCACCTTTGTCTCTCCCAGCCCGGAGTTCGCTCTCCACCACGCTGAGCAGCCTGGAGACCGTGCAGTCGCTGGGTTTTTTGCAGCCCAGGTCTGCCATGACGACTTTACTGCCAGAAACTTCAGGTAGCTGTGAAAAGACAAAAATAACGAGCTAAATCAAAAAACAAGTCAGTTTGTTGGGCACCGTCTGACAAACGTGCTCTCCTCACTCTTTTGCCACTGACTAGCTCTTTCCTCTGGAAGTTCCAATGGGCAGTGACACCAGCGTGTGGAGGTTTACGCACACACTCCACACAAAAAGAGGACTATCTCCTAATTACCTGTCAGACAGTCAGGTGGGTGGCAGGCTGATGACTCAATTGGCTGCCTTGAAAGAAGAGTCCTCCATCCAAATTAGCATGCTTTTATCTTTTTTCAACCTGAAGTGGGTCTAATTGTTCTGCTTGAGAACCAGGTTCCCATTAATGAAAATTGTTTCATTTCCAGACTGAAACAATGCATGGAAATTGCCTTCACACTGGTGCGGACCCTGACCAAAGGAGCTGGTAACAGTCAAGATAGTTAACAGAGAAGGTAGTCTTAAAATATTTTCACCAAGAAAGTTGAATAAACATATTAACCTCACTCCTTTATGTTCCTAAATCAAATCGTAATAGTAAGACAGCCTTTTGCACTGAGGTTTCAGTGCGCAAGGAGAAGGTAGCATCCTTACGCTTCACTGTTGATGCCTGCTATGTCCATCCGTTGGTCCCACTGTCATTCACAAAACCCCTGCTGCACCTTACAAGCAGCTGAACTCCCCTCTGGCTGCATTTCCAGGGACAGACCCCATGCTCCTGGGGCTGGATGTGAGCCTGGCTGCCCGAGGCCTGGCATTGCTGTCCTGCTCCATGTCCATCTTGCACAAAAGCTCTGTCAGCATCTCTAAAACAGGCACTCCCTCTAGCCTCAGGCTGAGACATTCTCTGACAAGCCTAATCTAAATGCACATACCCTGCACAAAGAAGCCACCATTTTGCTGAGAAGTACAATAATTTTGGCACTCAGAGAATGATATGAGAGACCTGGGTTCAGTTCCATGGTAAAGGGGTAAGTGGAGCCCACGTGGTTACCACTGACCCATAAACACTGGACTTTGACATGTAACAAGGTGTTTGAGTGCCTGATTTCTTCTGATGCATCTAGTTCCAATTGTCTCTCTGAAATCTCTGGTCTGTTTGACATGACGTAGTCAGGGACTCGATGATGAAAACATACTGGTGGAAACATGCAAATGATGAAAACATACGGTTTTAGAAAAATACATGTTCTGGCTACTCACTGAGAACTTTGCATTCATTTAATTCAATAGCCCCTGTTGAATTCCTGTGTTTCTGGTTCTTTCTAATAGATGAAATGACTTGGTGGGTCACTGATGGGATTTATAAAGACAAGAAAAACTCTGGCAAAATTCATACAATGGGATTTAAGTTATATCAGACTCAGCAGATCTTGCCATTAAAAAACCTCAGAGCTACCATCTACCTGAGCAGCAAGAGCCAGAGCTTATTGATCTTATTTGTGTTGTTTGGCACCTTATTTGGCAACTAGTCCTACATGGAGTAAGGATATTAGCTGAAAGTCCTCAGAACTGCCTGGCTGCAGGTGTGCAGCAATGTGGTGTTCTGCAGAATGGGAGACTTTAGGAGAGAGCCCTTAATTCCCAGCAACCTCAGCACCATCGGAAGGTGCAAGCCAGACAGGTCTGAGCTATTTTTACACCTGGGTAATCCCAATCATGCTACTTCAAGCTTCACAGTCGAACGCATCTTCCCTGTCTTCTTTCCAGCCTTTATACACCTCTTAAAATTGTCAAGTCATAACAAAATTACCTAGATTACTCCATCAGTCAACTCACCTTCTGAGTTACACTAGAAGGTGTCAGATAGCAACTTCTAGTTAATATCCAGCCCACTTTCACTGCTGAACAACTGAAGAATGTACTTTACATACAGGATATTTAGACAGCACACTTGGAAGTGTGCCACATTGCATTTGGAAAAATAACTGCATCTCAGGTAGTATTTGTGTGTAACATGCAGTATGTTTATGTTTGGGTTCTCCCTTCCAAATGCTCAGAGGAGAGGGAAGCTACTACTGTCATCTTTCCCTGCATGTGATCAAATGGCGTAGTAAATGCATAGGAGACTATGTAAGACAGGTTTTAGTTTCATTATATTATAAATGTAAATAAACACAGAAATCAGAGCTGGTTGAGGTACTGGGTATTTCAATTCAACTTCAGTTTTTCAGACAGCTGTAAAACAAATACATCTGTGTTATTTTGGGATTATTAAGTTGAAGCCCTATTTCCACACAGCTTTTTTTAGAATTAGTTGCTCAGAAATCAGGTGATTCAAAGTTGAGGCAAGTAAAGAGCCAGTAGTTCATAAGACTAGTAACATGTCAGTAGTTACACACAGTTCTTCCTATAGACAAATAAAAAGGGAAGCAGCTGGGTTTCCAGAAGTACTGACTGCCCATCTCTCCCACAAGGCTTCAAGTGCAGTGGTACCAGATTAGAGCCTGTGAAAACCAATCCAGTCTGCTTTCCTCAAGATTCTTAGAGCTTAAAGGAAATCAAGAGTATGCACAAAATCGACAACAGTTCACGATGCTGGAAGGGTTTCAAAATGAGGCAGTGAAACAACTGTCGCACCAGCAGCCACTGCTGAATTCCTAGAGACAAAGAATATGCTCAACAAAGATGGATTGGAAATGGAGACAGCCACAAAGCAAAACAAAGGGAGGTCCTGCCCTGAGTGCATTGCTTTCCCAAAGCACTCCTGGGACAGAGCTGTGGAGCCGGAAGTGTGTGTGGAAGGAATGGACCCATTCCAGTAATGGGCTGGGAAACAAGTGTTTCATCAGTAAGACTGGATTTTTTTACAGCTAGTGTCCCTAAGGGAGAAGCATGAAGGCATTTGCTTTGGAGTACCATACCAAAATTTGCATTCTGCACAGTAATAACATGCACTTTCACATACTAAAAGTAAGTTACACTTGGTGGTTACATTACCACTCACACAAGCTGCATGATGCTTCAGAGTCTTGTATCCCAGAGAAGAACAAACAACAGAACAGCCCAAAACACAAATCTCTTAAAATATCTGGCTTTCATACAGTTTGAATTTTAGTTTTATAACTGTGTTACCATAGCTTAGGATGCCTCCATCCACAAAATTTTCCAAAATGAGAGTAGTTACCTGTGGTTGGCTTATTGGAACAGCCCAATTGCTATTTTCAACATGGAGAAGGGTGTTTCAGCTGTAAGAGTTCAGATTATGAGCAATTTGTGATGTGTGTAGGTGGGTTATTTCTTGGGCTGGAAGTTAAAGCTCCCTGAACCTGACATTTGAAGAAAAGGTAACTGCACTTAGAGTAATACAGCGATGAGGTGACTGACAATCATTGCCACCACACGTAGGACAGAGCAGGGCCAAAGGGCAGAAGACTATTTATTACCCATTTTGCACTTGTCTCCTGTTTAATTAAATGAGCAAATCAGTAGGGGCATTGGAGGGAGCTTGCAAAAAACCTGCAATGTTGTAATCTTTCCCTGAAACCCAGTGGAGAGAGCTGGGCACTTCTGAGCAGGGATCAGACTCCTCGTGGCTCATGGCTAGTCAGAACGAACCCTTGCTAGTTGTAAAGGCAAGTACAACACTCAGAATCACCTCCAGCCATGACCAGGATTTAGTAACAGGTTAGTGATTCATATTTTTAAATGAAGCAATGAGGGCTGGGGAGAGCAGTGAAAGAACAATCCTGCAACACTTACTGACACTGGAGTTTATTCCCCAGGTTACAGCAGGAAAAAGCAAGGTGTTATTTTTGACTTTCTAATTAAGCTCATTCTAAAACCCTCCTGGCCACCAGCTGGTGGGATACAGCAGAAAGAAAAAAAAGAAAGCCAAGAAAAAAAGTAATTAAAGAGGCCTTCCTTGCCTTGACATTGGATAGCTGTTGTTTGGCCTTTAGGTGCATGTTTCCAAATAAAGGCAGCCCTTCATGATCAGATGAAATTG
>NW_009912577.1:0-13618 GCF_000696875.1 Nestor notabilis | reverse complement strand
CCTCACTTTTTCCATCTCTAAAGCTCCAACTAAAGGATTCAAACAACTAACCCCCTCTGAACATTTAGTCCCAACAACACAGGGAAATGTAACCTCCATCACCATGACACTCCCAGGAAATCAACACCTATCAACTACCACGGAATAATTAAGAGAGGATAAAAAGACAGCTGCTTTCCTTCTGGTTTTTAATCATGGATCCAGCCCCTTAAGAGATTGCTAGGCTAGAAGAGACTTAGAGAAGATTAGCCTTTTCATTAATGTCAGGGGTGAGGGGACACTTTCAATAACTTCTACCAGGTAGGTTTCTAGCAGTGAGGCAGGCAGCTTGTTTGAGTAGTACCTCCCTGCCTGGTGCTCTAATTGAGATTATAACCGAGATTAATTTTGAGCCCAGAAAGCATGGGAGGCTTTCCAGAGCAACCTGTTTAACAAAAAAGAAGGGGGATAAAATATAGAACGGTTTGGGTTGTAAGGGACCTTAAAAAGCATCCAGTTCCAACCCCCCTGCCAGAGGTGGGGACATCTCCCACTAAACCAAGTTGCTCAAAGCCCCGTTCAGCCTGGCCTTGGACACTGCCAGGGATGGGGCAGCCGCAGCTTCTCTGAGCAACCTGTGCCAGTGCCTCAGCACCCTCACAGTAAAGTATTTTAAATACTGATTTTAAATACATTTTAAATAATGCTGATGTAATATAGTGGGTTGACCCTGGCTGTCCCCAGGTGCCCACCAAAACTGCTCTATCGCTTCCCTCCTCAGCTGGACAGGGGAGAGAAAACAGGAAGCTAATGGGTTGAGATAAGGACAGGGAAAGATCACTCAACAACTATGGTCACAGGTAAAACAGAATTGACTTGGGAAAATTAGGGAAAATTTATTACCAATTGAATCAGAGCAGGGTAATGAGAAATAAAACTAAATCTTAAAAATGCCTTCCCCTACCCCTTCCTTCTTCCCAAGCTCAACTTCACTCCCAAATTCTCTAACTCTTCCCTTGCAATGGTGCAGGAAGTCAGGGAGGGGGGTTGTGGTCGGTCCATTATTCATTGTCTGTGCCTCCTTCCTCAGGGGAGGACTCCTCACTTCCTTCCGCTGCTCCAGCATAGGATTCCTCCCACAGGAGACAGTTCTCCATGAACTTCTCCAACATGAGTCCTTTCCACAGGCTGCAGTTCATGAACTGTTCCAGCATGGGTCCCTTCCATAGGGTGCATCCTTCAGGAACAGACTGCTCCAGCGTGGGTCCCTTCCGTGGGGTCACCAGTCCTGCAGCAAACCTGCTCCAGTGTGGGCTCCTCTCTCCATGGGGCCTCAGGTCTTTCCAGAAGCCTGCTCCAGCATGAGCTTTCCACAGAGTCACAGCCTACTTCGAGCATCCCCCTGCTCTGGCATGGGGTCCTCTGTGGGCAGCAGTTGGAGATCTGCTCCCCCATGGACCTCCACGGGCTGCAGAGGCACAGCCTGCCTCAGCATGGTCAGCACCACGGGCTACTCTGGCACTTGGAGCACATCCTCTCCTCCTTCTTCACTGAGCTTGGTGGCTGCAGAGCTGTTTCTCTCACATATTCTCACTGTTCTCTTTCCCAGCTGCAATTGCACAGGTTTTTCCCTGCTTCTTAAATACATTATCCCAGAGGCACTGCCATCATTGCTGGTGGGCTTGGCCTTGGCCAGCAGTTGGGTCCATCTTGTAGCCAGCTGGCACTGGCTCTACCAGACATAGGGAAAGCTGCCAGCAACTCCTCACAGAAGCCACCCCTGTAGCTTTTCCACTACCAAAACCTTTCCATGCCAACCCAGTACACGTAGTCAGGCTGGTGATAAATGTTAGTTAGCTTTAAACAGTAATTATACTTTACCCTAATTTGTTTTTCCTGCTTGAAGATCTTCAGTGCCATCTCCAGACATGGATTAACACCTAGAGCAAGAAATTCTTCCTGTCCCCATTTTGAAGATGAGAAAGGAATAAAAAAGAAATTTAAGAGAATCTAAACAAACTTTTAATTTTCATTTACAACATCTCAGAACAAATTAATAGGTCCAGTGTTCAGGAAATCAAACATGCACTTTTGACTTGGATGGGTAAGTTAAAGCTTGTTGTTAACTATGAGAGTTAACACATTACAAGTATAACTGGGCTGATGCATTTGATTCTCTCAGAAGTGGTGACCCTGTCACATCCTGTTACAACTGGAGAACACAGGAGTACCTGCCCATGATAAACTAACTTGTTTTCACTCCACATAGTTGGAAGTAACAGCACTTTAAGAGCTGCGATGAGATCACTTTGACCAGCTAATACTTTGGATGTACCATTTTTACACCATGCCAGTGTCACTCCACACTTGCTTCTGTGAGATTTTAAAAGCACAAACTCATAGGAATAACCTCTTTTATAGGTGCCACAAGGGAACCCAAGAAAAACTTAAAAGGATTTCAAATAGGGTTGTTTAAACTATCAATCCCAAAGATTGGCAGCTTAGATATACTATTCCATCTCTAATTCATCAGAACCTTTCTGAAGAAAAGTGAGAAAACAGAGGATTTTGTTCCCTTTAGGCACATCTAGCTCTTCATGGCTGGGCACTTACAAGCCTGTACCCCCACCAATACAACAACCAAGACTCAGCTCAACAGGAAAGGTACAAGTGAGGAAATAAATACAGACCCTCAACTTTTTGCTCCTTGCATCCATGAAATACCCTCTCTTGCAAATCAGACCTTGTGGAAGGAAAAGGGAAAGGGGCGGACAAGTACAGCAGCCCTCTGAAAGTCTTGTCACTGAATTTGAATGTGGTTTTGACAACGCTGCTGCAATATTTATCAGTGGATTCAGGGACCAGATGCTGTAGCACAACCAATGAACCCTTTCAGATTATTTCCAAGGAGCAAAGTCATCTACAGAATACACCTTCCCTAGAGAACAGCTGATCATTTGTTGCTTAGATATTTCAAATGAAGATTTAATATTTAATTTTTTTTTAAATCATTCAGGTATTAAGTTCAACAGCTTTGTTGTTATGCAGGAGGCTGAACTAGGCAAGCAAAACAGCTTTAAACTATTAAATATGGAAAGGATTTATTGCCCTTTAGGACTCAGATTCATAGCTATCTTGATATGAAATAGATGCATCAACCTCTCCCAACAGTCTTTGGATGCTCTGACCTTTTCAAGAAGATAAAATACAAGGTTTCTGCATTACAGGAAGATAGTGGCTGCTTCTCTTTCAAATACAACTTTAGAGTTTCCTGTAGGACAGAAATTTCCATTTTGTCAGCTTTGAGACAGAGCTTGCTCAGAAGAACAATAAAAAAAGTAAGTGAAAACTTCTCAGTGTCTCCGCAGCACACAAGCCTCACCACCACCCGAGCAACTGCCTGGGTTTCCCTGTCAGTCAGATCAAAGTTTAATGTACTCTGAAGAGCCCAGTGCACAGCCCTGTTACACTGCCAAGGAATACTGAAGCAACAGCAAGTGTTTGGGTACGTAACAGGCACAAACTCAAACAGAAATGCTTTTTGAAAGTTTTTTTAAAAGAAATCATTGTATCCAACTCTACTTTTAACACACATTCATAACGCATTGGCTTTTTACTTCCAGTGTACATCAGTGTTCAGGGTACTTATTCCACAAAGAGGCACATGGCTTCATAATTCTCACCTTTGCTGACAGAATAACATCAGGAATTATTTGCTCTGTACCACGGACTAAGCCAATAGTTTGTTGGCACATCTAGGTCGACTCTTGAGGTAAATAAATAAGAAAGAAATAATAAAAATATCATCCCCACCTTAACAAATCTAGTTGTGCCAACCAGTTGTCTATGCGCATGCAGATATGCCACTAAGCATTTGTTTGAGCTAGACACATGCTGGGTGAAACAGCCGCACTGCAGTGATGCTTCTGCAGATCCTCTCACTTCCTTTGCCGTGTACACAAGACCATCACTTTAAAAAAACAAAACCAAAAAACAAGAAAACCACAAAGAAGCCAACCAATAAACCAACCCACACCAATTCCAGTATCATCTGCGGGATCAGCATCATTAAACACTTCACATTAACCGTAAAAGCAACTCGTTTAATGCAATGACAACTTTATTGAAAGGGAAAAAACCCAGCACTTGTAAGTAAAGCTTTCACTTCATTACAGAGAAGTTTTTAAATTAGGAAGAAGATTGTTTATCAAAAATCAAACAGTGTAAATACATAGAAAAAGCATAACAGCAAACAGAATCAGTACAAACAGTACAAAACTTTGTAGAGAATTTGAGAGTTTGGGGTTTATTTTACAAGAAAATTCCACAGCTGTTAAAAACATCTAGTGTTGTCACATTACAGCGAGGCATGTGGTTTTAAGCATTTCTGTGCTTTCTGTTCTACATGGTCAGTATTTGGTATGGTTGTAAACATCAGTATTTAAGACAAAGGTGTTCATCATCATCTTCCTCCTCAGATTTGAGAATATACAATAACAGTGATCTTACTTTCATTGATGTGATTAAGTACCAAAACTAAGCAAGAACCATTCTCAGAAATTCAAAGGCTCTTTCAGTCTCTAGCACACAGCACAAGGAGATGGGCTTCAAGTGCCCACACTGCTCCATGAGGCAGTTCCCAGAACATGAACTTCTAACCACATGCAAACAACAGTGCCGTAAGTCTCCAAATATATGGCATGCCAGCTGCAGTCTACCCACAGGTAGACTGTCATCCTGCACTGAGCTGGAAGCCACCCCATGGCAGAGTCTCTGTCCTCCTCTACACCTGCATTTTAAGTGTTCATACACAAAGCCTAACCCACTTTTTTGAAACATGATTTCTTAAAACAATTTCAGCTTGGTGCACTAATTTCTTCCTTTGTACCTCATAAACAACCTTATTACTGTAAATACTAAACAGCATGAAATTGTTGCCATCACTGTCACAGTATCTCACACAGGACCAGTACTCACAGTGGACTGCATCGCAAAAAACAACAGAACTTTGAAATGTAGGGATTTTTCATTAGTTCCATGTATGGAATCCCAGTACTTTCGGAACAGATGACTACCACTCTCCCCATTTCCATTTCTACTACATCTGGAAAGTTAGCTGGTCCCCAGTATGCACATTTCACACTACAATGCTGTGCTAAGGCTGCTTGGTTAAGGTTACATTATCTGTACTGCAAAAAGTAAAAAAAAGCGGATATCCAAGTTGACCAAAAGTGAGGCTGGGTAAAAAGTGCTTCCTGGTAGAACACCAATACCTGCTGAGATGGGCATCCAACATCATAAAAGTTTCTTTAGGAAAGTCAGCCTTGAGTTAAGTGCTGTAGGCAGCCGAGCAAGGACTTTGGGAAGGAAGGAGCTTTGTGATTTAAACTACAAACATCACTATTTGAAGTAGAGTGCACACAACAAACATTCCTGCCTTGAAGGACATTGAGATAGAAAGCTAGAGAGAGCTTCAGAAATGCCCACCATGCACTGTGTCAAGCAGGTAACCAAAGCTGATGATATCAAAACTTAACACAAAGTAGTTTTAATGAGACAAAAATAAAAATGTGGTATAATGGTATAATCTAATTCAGATTTAAAGTGATTGAGAGGGAGCATTTATATATTAGTTTACTCCCTGATTACGTAAAAGTCACACAAAAGTATTTTAACAAAGTGGAAACATTTTTTGCTGCTAAACTTGGCAATAGTCTGAACACAACTATTTCAGTGAGTAAGAATGTGAAGAGTTTTGTTCTGGTACAGGAGATATTTTAAATCAAAACTGCTTGTTGATGAAGCAACAAACCCTGAGTATGTTTCACATATTGGCAAGAGTATGGTGAGTCTCTCCTACCGTCTGACCTTCACTAGAACAGAATACAACACCAAAGGGCAACATTAGCCCTAGTGGCACTCTAGTGATCCTTATGTCTTTGCCATCTTTCCTTGGGTTCCCTTCCTTTAAGGGCACAACTGCTTAGCCTCACGTGGAGGCTAAAAATCAAGTCAAGATTTGTTCTTCTCTCTTACTGAATAAAAGGCTGCAGAGCTGGAATTACAGCTTTAAAAAGGATATGTGGTGTGGGGGAATAATCCATTTAAGATTACCAACTGCTTACTGGTAATTTCCTAAATTTCCTTCTTGTAAGTGGTCGTGCTCACAACAGTCAGCTAAAAGGTTCCAGTTAGCAAGTATGCCAGTTGAAAAACTAATCTTCAGCACACCCAATTCTAGCGTTCTTCTAGAGGAACTGCTAGGGAGTCAGGGTGCCACAATCCTGCACAATCTGAAGTATTCAAAACGAGAAGTCAAATTCCACTATGTTGACTGCTGATGCACCTGCAATGATTATCTGAGTTAATGTAACTTCCCTGGAGAGGGGAAAGAGAAATAATATATGCTATACTCATAGCATTTTCCAGGAACACCGAGAGATGTTAAAACTAGAGAAAGATTGGAATGTAAAAGGCATCAGGGTTGCATTTCAGTTGCCCTTATACAAAGGAATTCTGTAAACATTATCAAAGTCCTAATAAAAGATTAACATGGGCTTTCTGACAGATGTAAACTAGGTTTTGAATCTACTATCTGAAAGAAGCCACATATCAGTTTAGGTATTTGTTATAGACCAGTCAGGGAAAATTAGTATCAGCATTCTTTAATTCCCCAGTCTCTCTTGGGCATTTAACCAAACCTTCCCACACATTCTCTCTCAGTTTACAAATTCTCTCATGCCCTCAGCTTCGCACTGCTTCTACGTTTCAGCTGAGGGAGAAGAAAAGCACCTTGCTTCATGTGAAAAAATTCAGTTTCCTACCGGGTCTGTATTGCCATTAGCTCTAGGGAAGTCAAAGAACTTGGGTTCCTGGTGGCTGAAAAAATTCTGATGTTATGTTGCATGAGCTTTTCCTAAGGAACAAGTTTTTACAGATGAAAAATGTCCCTTCCATGTATTTTAAGGAAGCATTATCAGTCTGAACTGAAAATACTTCTTTAAACATACAAATATTTCACGTTTACTCCAAAACAATCTTTTCATTTAGAATTGAGTATTTTAGAAGTCTCATAAACCTAAAATTTTGCAAGAGAGGAAGGAAAAAGAAGAATACCAATATTCCATTATCCAAGGCAAACAGTGCAGAGAGTGACATAAGGCTGTTAAAAAAACCCCAAGTTGTCGTAAGAGATCAGCTGGCAACTGGTTTTCTTGAAAACAAAATCCTCCAGACTGGCATAGTCCCATCAGAGTCCAGGTCTCCATTTTACAGACTTCACATAATACTTTTTCAAAACCAAACAAACACATGACTTTACATAAGAATTATCCTAACAAATGCTGGATCCCTGCCCAGTTCTTCTGCCAGGCTGAACCTCCTTTGATCACTAGTACCCTGTCCTACAGACACCATTGCTCAGAAAACCAAGCAATTGCATAAGCTGGATTTAACACAAGGAGCTTCTAACAAGGTAAAAGGCACATATTTAAGACAAAAGTAGGTAAATACATACACAGTGCTCTTTACATAGTTCTACTATGCTTCCTAGAACTTTGTGAAGCATCCAGTATTCCTGTTAGGACAGACAGACTGAAATGCATTTCTTCACAGCATCCCTACAGGCAGAAGAAAGGAACAAAACAAAACATTCACCTCAGTTACGCTGCTTGATGAGACTCATTCCATGCTGCTACCACACTGACACTGAGGACTAAAGACCAGCTGACCACGTATGAATTGCATTTACATAATTTGCATGACCACATGAATACATTAGAGACAGGGGGGTCTGCTCACTGTCCACCCGCCCAACTGCACTAGGGGTGACACTTGTATTGAGGTGGTGCTGATGGAGCAGGATGGGGAGAACAGGAAAAAAGGGTGCACAGAAGAATACGATTATCTAGTAGTATTTTGGACCAACATTTAGGCCTTCCAAAGACAAGGCTTAAGTTCAGTGTGTGGTGACACACTTAGATATTTTTAAATGGGAAGCCCTCTCATTTTGTTACATTTGTGTTCTCCCACTAGAGAAGATGTTCAGTTCCATTTTCAGGTTCAACTACATGTATTTCCTCTCCCTAAAACACGACCACAGAAAAACTTCTAAAGCCAAACATTACAATTCTTCTATAAACAAATCTTCTGTATTGTTACATCAGCGTTCAAGGCTGGGTTGGATAAGGCTTTGAGCAACCTGGTCTAGTGGAAGGTGTTCCTGCCTGTGGCAGGAGGTTGGAACTAGGTGATCTTAAGGTCCTTTCCAACCCAAACCATTCTGTGATTCTATGATTAAACCTCAAGATAACAAAATGTAAGGGAGTAGGGAAGCTTACCTTGCATATGGTATGAAGGAAATGCTGTACCTAAGGAGAAAGATTTTTTAACATTACTCTTTATGTCAGATTTTAGTAAGAGTCACAAACAAGAACAACACTTCCAGTGCTCTAAACAGGCACCTGCAAGATAAAGCTTCATTTTGGTCATACGAGTTTGTGAGTACCAGGAAGTCATATCCTTGCAAGCCATCTTACCCAGCCAGGTTGTGAAACACTATGGCAAAGGCAGAGGACATACTGTAGAACCATTTTAAACACAGTTCTCATGCACCTAATAGTCTTCATGCTCCATCACCTACAGGCAGGTAAGGGCTGGCTAGATCACATCAGCTGCTGTACTACTTCTGTGACATTACACAGAGCATATGTTAAGTTAAAGAACACTGACATTGATTTGATTAGCATATCTGAATCTTTTAACAAGACAATTTCAGGAGAGTGTAAAATACCAGGAAGCCCAGACTGTAAGCAACAAAATGACTGAAAAGGGAAAGAAAAAAAAAAAAAGCAGGTTTACTTCAAGCTGAGAGAAATTAAACACTTTCTAAGGAACTTCCCCAGAAATTGAGCCCTGAGCTCCATCTCTAACGCCTACGAAATGGCATGAGAGACGAAGAAGAGGGAACAAATCAGCTCCTCACTCATGCATTGTCTTGCACCAAGGGTAATGGTGAGGTAAAAATTCTCCTTCCCCCAGCTCACATGAGGTCCAAAATCCACTCACAATTCAGCTACTGATGTTAGGTGCAATAGAAAATGAAGTGTGTGGAGAAGAAATCACTTACCATGCCAAAGCAAAAAACTGTAAGATGCAGAAAAGGAGCGCGAGTCCTTCCTTACGCCACTGGAGGAGGAGAGAAGGGGGAAGGAAGGACACAACAGCGTAAGAATCTTATTTTTTAAATATACTCCAGTTATATATACATAAAGGACTCAAGTACTCACCCAGAAAGCACTCACCCAGAAAGCAGAGCACAGTGTTAGTATGAGACACAACTGGAAGAAAAGATTTCTATTAAACATAGAAACAACTCCAGTTTTTATAGATACTTTAACACAGCAACAGGTTCCTCCACAGGGACAGGAACAGATTACACCATTTCATAGTTTTATCCAATCCTGCATAAAAAATCCCCTTATTTAAAATGCTCCTGCTATTACATTTCTGAAGAGAATTAAAGCAATGAGGAAATATCAGCCCGATACCTCTAGAAAATAATCTTACGGCTGCAAAGGGACAAGAGGAAGAGGTTCTTCTGCAGCATCAGCAGGTCCCTGCTTCATCCCACACACTTGTTGGTGTCAACAGTTATACACCACACTGCATCGATTTGCCTAAGTAAGACTTTCCAGTTATAACCAGTCTTTCTGTTTCTGTACATGCCACATTTCCTGTTGATTCTCAAGGTTACCAAGGGGTTGAAGTTAAGTCATCAGTTAATTCTTACCAATTAAAAACACACTACACTTACAAGAACTTTCAGCTACTTCATAGCTCTCCTGTTTAATATAAAGTCCAGAAGAGCCATTCAAACAAGCACTTTTTGGTTTTTGTTTCTGTTTGAGCTGCACTGTGTTTTTACTACAGTTAAAACCTTAGGGGGAGAAGGCCACTCTGGATTACTTTCCGTTTTAACAGGAGCATCCTTTTAGTTCAAGTTTTCATTTTCAGTTTAAGACCTGACAGCTCATTTAGCCATGACAGATGGTCATACTTGATCTTCCTTCATCAACATCCAACAGCCTTTCAATACACATGTACCATTGTGCTCCTAAAGATTATAATGTGCATTTTTCTGCTTGAGTAAAAAAAGATCTAGTACTGCATATTCAAAACAGTAACACACACAATGCCTGAAGAAAATCATACACTTCACCTCAAGCACAACTATTGACATTAAACATAAGTTTTTTCCATTAGTTTTAAGGTGGTGATTTGGCTATTGGTCTAAATACTACATCATACATCTAACAACTGGCTTTACTCCAGTGAACAACATTCCAGGCATTCTCCTGGCTCCAGGCATCCTAAATGCATACAAAACAAACACTCCCCACAGAAGGCTTCCTGCTTGCTGCTGATCTGAGAGCAAACAGCCAATTTCTCAAGCTCTATCAGTTACCTGCAGCCTCTCTGGGTGTTTAAAGAGAAAATAAGAAGCCCTGATGCCTACCAAACACTCTGAAGACATTCACACTGAAAATGGGAGGACAGTTTTAAGCAAGTTTAAACCACCTTCCAGATGGTAGACTCTCCAGAAGAAAATGGGAAAGTTGAAAAGACCAAAAAGCACATGCACTTTGAAGAAGAAAGAG
The DNA here is from genome assembly GCF_000696875.1 of Nestor notabilis. NCBI lineage: Eukaryota > Metazoa > Chordata > Aves > Psittaciformes > Psittacidae > Nestor > Nestor notabilis. The sequence goes on along the minus strand of NW_009912577.1, from coordinate 2,981 downwards.
TCTGAAACTTGGGAGCAATTTTCACACACACACACACACACACACACACTAGAAGGTTGGTTAGAATTCCCAGCTTCCAAAGATAAAAAGTAATTCCAAGGGCTGACTTCAGCTGAAGCCACCAGCCAACTGGGATGATTTCCGTATTTTTAATGCAAAGTGACCAAGGCACCCCCAGTTTCTTTGTCAGTAACTGACAATTACCAAGGTAGAAATACCTACACAACTCTTTAAAGCACATCAGGTAGAATATAAAAAGGCAAAACTATACAAAACAGATTATCTAACAGCTTCCATAGTACCACTTCTTTCTAAAAAGTAGTTTCCCATCTTTCATGTTTTAAGCAACATGAAAATATGATGTCGTGACCTCAAGCATCCTCAAAATGCATGTGCGTGGTTCACATGCGCAAGCCACAAACAATTCTCACTAAGCAGCGTAACAACCTGGCTTCGGCTCAGTCTTTCATAACAGGAAGGTGGTTTTCTGGAGCTACACATACCTTTCTACTATATCAGATGGGCCGGATGTTTGATGTTTTAAGGAAAAAACAACAAGAAAACCCCAGCAAACTAAAACACCACTTACACACACATCTTGAGATGTTAGATCAACGCATGTGAAAGGACTGTACAATGGAAATTGTTTAGAAGTTAGCACGAGTTAAAACAGATTCCTTTGACACTTACTAGCATAACAACAGTAGCAATCAAACGTGTAGGTTCAAACATCCTTTTCAATTGTTTCATTGGTCCCATAAGAAAAAAAGTGCTGTGGAAAACAAAACAAGGTGAACACAGAGGTAGAAAGGCAACAATGAAACTAGGGAAGATTCCTTATTATGAGGGTTATTTTGTTAAATTGTCTGCTGTCATATGGGGCAAAGAAACATAATAACAATGAGACATTGCTTTCTCTGTGCAAGGTATTTAGTCTATAGTTTTATTCACACTTGTTCAGTTACAATTAACTAAGCAGAGCAAAACTACCAAGCCAGAAGCATAGGTCAAGATCAGCTTCAATTAGATCATTCTGAGCAGATGCTTTTTTAACCTGCTCTTCAAAATCCCCAGCCACAGAAGCTCTGCATGGATTGCCAGTAATCCAGCTCAATTCCTCTACATAAAAGGCTGTTTTCAGGCCTGGATCCATTCTCTGATCCCTTACCAGATCCACAGCTCTCATTTAAAAGCTACGGTGACAGATATGCATGAATTATAGAAGGTGAAAGTTTTATCTAAGGTGATATTTCTGCCTCATATACTGTTATTCTGCCTCATTACCATACTATTTCCAGTTCCATCCCTTGTGATTTCTAACACCTTGCTAAGCTTCCTCACTCTCAGACAGTTGTGTCTGTCAAAGTCAGAGGGGCTAGGCTTCAGGAACCTCGATGGCCACAAAGGCTTATCAAACACACCTACGCTGACAGACAGACTGCCCCAGATACATTCACCACAACACACAGAACATTACCAAATGCAAAGAGTTATTATACCTGGGGTGGGGGCAAACAATAAAATAAAGAAAACCCTCAATGCTCAACGCATGAGTTTGATTCTTCTTTACTGATGAGTAACTTCTACCATGAATGCATTCCTGATAACAATAACAAAAAACATTTCTCTACCATTTCAGGGCACTATTGGGGAAATACTGTTCTTTAAAATTCAGCAACAAGACTGTGATCTACATAAGCAAATGTTGTCACACAAATGCAACAGTTTCTACCACTTATGCACCCTCACCCAGAATTCTGCTTTAGCTTCTCATCTTTATCAGGGAGCTTAACATCAATGCAAAGATTTTTACCTCCCAATAGATGCAATATTCCCCAGTGTATAAAACACTGCAAAGAGCAGCAGCCTTTTCTTCGGTACCCACAGCAGACAACTACCCTAAAAAAGGCACATTGAGAGAGGGGGGGGAAATTAATACTGCTTTTAAACTGCAAAATAAATATATCCAAGAAATGTCACAACACAAAAGAAGTCTTAGGAAAACTTATACCCAAATTGCAGAATCATACACGCACAAGAGTAAATTGCATTTATTGCCGTTCTTATTAAGAGTTAGATGCAATGCACTAACTGGAGCAGAGTCAGATGTCTCCTCAGAGACGCAGAAAACTCAAGCAGCAGCACACAGCAAGGCTGCAATTATTGGTGCTCCTGAGACTCAAGTATCAGGAGAGATCATGCAAAAAGTCCTTACCAAGAGCGAGAAGAGGCATCCTAGTGCAAAACAAGCAATGAAGCCTTTCACTCTGGTGCCCCAACTTAATGAAGTTGCATCAAGAACCTAGAAATGTGGAGAAAAATAAAGAGTGCAATTTATCACTTATGGAGCTGTGAGAGCAAGTCCATGATGATAAGGATGATAATCAGGGGGCTCGAGGATCTTCCATATGAGACAGGCTGAGAAAACTGGGGCTGTTCAGCCTGGAGAAGAGAAGCTGCATGGAGACCTCACAGAAGCCCTCCAGTACCTGAAGGGAGCCTACAAGGATGCTGGGGAGGGACTCCTCATTAGGGACTGTAGTGATAGGACAAGGGGTAATGGGATAAACTTAAACAGGGGAAGTTCAGGCTAGATATACAGAAGAAGTTCTTTACAGTGAGGGTGGTGAAACCCTAGAATAGGTTACCCAAAGCAGTAAATGCTCCATCCCTGGCAGTGTTCAAGGCCACATTGGACAGAGCCTTGGGTGATGTGGCGAGATGTCCCTCCCATGGCAGGAGGGGTGGAATTAGATGATCTTAAGGTCCTTTCCAACACAAACCATTCTACGATTCTATCACTAATACATTTACTAACCTATTTATTAGGTTTACTCCAAGATCTTGCCACTATCAAGTCAGTAAATTCCCTCCAGATGCTGAACTGTTTCCACGCTCAAACGGCGCCTCCGTTTCTGAGCACCCTCTTCAGCGGCCCGTAGGAAGCGGGGTGCCGCCAAGGGGCAGGCCCGGCAGGGGGC
>NW_009912576.1:13376-61366 GCF_000696875.1 Nestor notabilis | reverse complement strand
GGTCCCCGGCTGACAGAGGGGCGAGCCCTGGTTCCCCGTGCTGCGGCGAGGGGCCCTGCCTCCCGCCTGACTGCGGTACCCAGCCCGGCGGAGCGTCCTGAGCACGGACATCTCCTTCCTTGCGGAGGGGAGCACCCGCCGAGTGGCCTTGGGGGCTGAGGCAGAAGTACGCCCCGCCAAGAGACAGATCGGAATGAGGCTGGATTCGGGGCAGAAGTTGTGCGGTAGCGTTGGGGCAGCCTGTCGGCAGGAGAGCGCAGTGCACGGCCTCAGCATCCCCTTCGTGCCGCAGCAACACTGCTCGTCGCGGGTTTGGCTGAAGCTCCTGTCGCTTCTTCCACTGAAGCAACAGACAGCATGTAACTGCACCTCGTGTCCTCCTCCACTGACTGCAGTCGCCAGTCAGCTGGCTACAGGGCAGAGCTGTCGAGATAATACTGTGGTTGATAGTCTCTTACAGTAACAAAAAGAAGATACTGTAGTTTGCTGTGACGTTTTATACAGTTTTAACTACTTTGAAGTATATTATACACTTTTAGTTTAGGATACTAAAATAACTTCAACTGGTTTTAAAATGTTTGTCTAGGTGTAATGTCCATTAATGGTGAGATGAGAGCAGTGGCACAAAACTGGTGGCTAGTAATACTGCAAAATTATTTTACGGGCTTCAGTTTCTGTGCTAGGGATGTTGAAGTGTCCAGTGAGTGAAAGGCATTTTTATTTCAAGCCTCTCCAAGGACACAAGAAAAATAGTGCATTGCATATCCTTTCATCTTGAAAAATGCCAGAGCACTTAACAAAGCATTTCTTCAGGTCTCAACCCTTTCAGCAGCTTTTTGTAGGGCAGTTGCATCATGTGGGTCCCCTTACAGGCATGGGATTGGTATACATGAGTCTTTTCAGCAATCACTAAGCCATGGTAGTGCTAACACAAAAAGTATGCTATAAAATTAGGCAGAGATATCAGTTCCATATTAAAGTGGAGTGAAAAGTGCTCCCTTCTGAATTGCCAGTGCCAGTATCGGTGGAGTTGAAGTCATCTCCAACACAAGTACTTATGCAGCCTGATGGTGCTTAACTTGTATCTGAGAAAAACAACTGCATTTTATAGCCACGGACTATAAAATAACAGAAATTCATGGTAGTTTGATTATGTAAAAAACCCCGAAGAAGCATGGAAGAGAAAATTACTTCAAAAATACTAAAGACAATAGATTTTCTTAACGTTTTAAATGAGCCATGATTCTTTCTCTTCTTTAAAATTAACACAGAGCCCTTAGGTTTTCTCACGACTTTTTCATTCATAAGCCATCAAACTTTTCACAGATGCCATATTGTTCTAAGAACCTGTACACACATCAACACATATATACATGGCATTTTGGGCATACAAGTTACAATAATAGAAAAATGCAGGTCATTTTTCATATAAAGTTTAGTTAAGCATTTCCTTAATTTTAAAACATTATTGCCGTCCATGATTAGGCTATTCTTTTTGAGGTTAAGAAGTGTTTAAATATGCTAATTTTCCCCCAGCTAGAAACAGTTTCAGCACAAATAATGTGCTTGCCATAAGATGTGAATGTTGGCTTAACCTGAGCCTGCTTCAGATGTGCAAGTTTAGGCAAATCTGTGAAATCTATGTTATCTAGAAGTGTTATGTCTGTAGTAAAAAATGTGTTCTTAGTGAGAGTGCTACAAAGACAAGAGGAGTAAATGCCGAATAACATTTACAACATCTGCCAAAGCAGAAGAAAGGACAAAAAGGGGCAACGCAGCTCTGTTTTGGCGAGGAGAAATTAAAAGTCACTTAGAAACTCAAATGTAAACCTGATCTGAATGCAGCATCATTAAAGGAAGATACAGGATCTAAAACTTTGATGATAGATTACCCACTGAAATTAGTTGCAAAGGTGTTGGTGGAGCCTATCAATCAGCTCACTGTGCTGCAAATCAGCTCAGTGATGTGACAGAAAGTGATCTCAGCTCCAGTCTGAGATCATATCATGCTGCTATGATGCCATTATATTCTGAGGGCAAGGGTTAGAAAAGGAAAACAGTTTCATAATTTAATTGCAATGATTTCGAGACCTGTTTCAATCTTATTACACTAAACTGCACCTCAAGGCACAAAATGAAAAAGAAATTCTACCTGGATGTCGGAACAATGAGATAATGGGTTGGAAGCACGCACTAATGTGTCTGGGAATTCTGCTGGCGTGGTGAAGCAATGAAAACACTTTATTGTCCATTTTTCAGTAAACCACAGCTTTAATCATTTGTACAGGTCAAAGCTGGTGCATCAGAAAATGGGAGATCATATAGATGGGAACATGGCATCCTGACCAATACAGTGGGACTGATGTATACAGAGGAGAGTTGCTGCTGTACATGTGTGCACACTTACTGTTGGCAGCATCAGAAACTCTATATGGTGTTACGTTTTGAAAGCTGTATTTTGTAACAATTTAAATTTTGATGTATTGAGTAGTGTAATACAAATCCTATTTACTAAGTGAGAACAAAAGAGCTTTTACCCATCCCTAGCTGAATTTTCAGGAGTTAGTTCTCCAATTTTAGGATAAAGAAGCCTTGCTTTCACCCCATGTTAATAGGCTATAGTCAAATAATTTTGATGTTTTTTGTATTCCTGTTCCTTTTTAAATTCTATTTCTTTTGCCTTACTAATACATGCAAAAAATACCCTGTAGCAGTTTCATATTAGAAGTGTGGTAGTTCATAACTCTCAACAGTATAGATGTAGAGTATTATAATACAGCGCTATAGCTAACAATACTCTTAAGTCTAGAGTGAGCTGTCCCAGTCAACATATCAATATGAAACACAGAAATCTGAGTTATAGTATCCTCTTAAAATCCACTAGAATAGCAGACGCTGATTAGATATATCTTAACCCTGTGCTGTTTACATTTAGCTTTAATGCTGAGAGAAAAAGCCCGATACAAGCACGCTTTGCCTGGCTGAAGAGAAACTTTCCTTTCTGGATCATTTTTGTGTCTCTTTTATTTGGCAGCATCAGGCTGTTCTCACTGTGTGGTGATAGCTTGGACTAAGTATGCCCTTCATACTTGGGTACCTGGGCCTGTGCTGAACACCACTGCCTTCAGCGGGCTTGTTCAGGGAGTGGGACTGATTGCATTTGGTAGGGAGAGGGTGTTGGGATCTGGCTGTCAGTGGAAAAGCCTGCTGTGCAAAGCTGGTGATGGCATCAGGTGTAGTGGGCCCTTCTTTGCAGAGTTTACAGATGGTGAGGGCTTGGTTCACCACAGAGGCTGGAAGGTTCCTTCAGGTCAGTGCAATGCATGTCTGCTGAACAGATTGGGAAAGCTTGGGCACTGCACACATGAAACGTATTTTGTAGCTACAGAAATCATTGGGCAGAGCATCTAGCACCATCAGCAAATGTGCTGGTTTTGCTAAAATTTATCAGTGGATAATTATAGCATTTATTTTACCATGACTAACTTTTGAAGAGCCCCTCAAGCTCTTCAGCAATCATTTGATAGGTCACATTTACTGTAGCATAATCAAAGGGAGCTGAGCTCAGTTCTGTAGCTCACTATGTTCCCACTGGAGACATAAGAGTTCATTTCACCATCTACATTCTTACTTAATGCAGCAGTCAGTCTCTGCTTGAGCCTGGAAGGTTTTAAGTTGCGTGTTTGTTCAAGTTTTGCTTTTCCTCTGTGAGTCAGAGGTTTCATCCACTAAGGAACAGAAGCACTGCAACACTTGGTGCCTGGCCCCAGACTACAGTCCAAAACACAGGGTACCATGCATGTGCTTCTTCTGAATCGTCTATCACTCATTCAAGACAGAAGAAATGGACACATCTTCCAGCCATTCATCACCAGCACTGCGAGTTAGGTGGTCTGAAAGCTGGCGTCAGAGCACGCACCTTGTTTCACAGGCATAGTGCTTTGCCTCAGTGTTGGAGGACGTGGTGCTTGGGCAGGAGCCAGGGGGCCTGTGCTAGGCAGTGACAGTACCAGCAGCAGGCCACAAACTGCAGCAGCCCTGGGAAGGAAGAATCAGTGCCTGGGTTTTAGGCACTTGCTGGATGAGATCAGAATTTAGCAGAGATGGGGTCTGGGGTTAACTTTTGGTTTTAGCTGCCTGAAGTCTGCTGAAATCCTGATTTAGACAGTTTTTGTTGGGTTGGATTGTTTTGGGTTTTTTTTCTGGTTTGTCCTTTCTCTTCAGTGAGCAGCAGCAGAGATTGTTTGATTTTTTTTTAAGATAATTTCAGGCAGTGAATAAATTGTCTTCATTCTTCAGAAGTGGATTTTCTTCACCGCTAGCCTATCTCCAGGTATTAGAGTGGGGTTCTCTGTCAGGGTCCTATCATAGGCTCAAATAAGGATTTCCTCTCCTACTGTGGTGTAGAAAAGGAAGAAGTGCCTTGCCGCCCAGTCTTCTTTGTGAAAACACTTCAACCACTGGAATAATTGTTCATTCTAAATAGCAGGACTCCAGCTTTCAACCACAGCAGGGGTCTTCATGAATGTCACTACAAAGCATGCTTCATGCTTGTGGGAAATACGGGGTATAAGGGGAGGATCACCATTATGCCAGCACAGTCTGAGCACATTAAAAATACAGTATAACAAATGTGGGATGAAACCATCAAAGGTATGCATGTTTTACAATCCAAATGAAAATATGTTGCAATATGTCTGTACACATCATGTTGTTTCACATGACATATATTGGAATTTTTCTATAATTAATAAGAATATTCTTAATCATAACGCCCAGGAGAAAAAAAAAAGTATTGCTTTGCAGGTTGATTAATTTGTAAATACAAAGAGAAGGCTTTGAAGATGAAAAGCATAATGCTTTGCACATCTATGACTCTCCCACTCAAAGATGGGAGGCTGCTTGCAAACAGAGGAGCTTTCAGACTTGCAATACCTTATTGAACTATATGTTGTCTTTAGTTTGCTTATTTGGAAAATGAGAGGGAAAACATGACACAGCCAAAGTCACACCGGGAAGTCAGTGACAGAATTAAACCAGAATAACTGCCAGTTGGGTAATTATTCTCAAACCATTAAACTACCCTGCCTGCTAACACTGAAGGTATTACTTGTATGGTTTATTATGAAGTGCTCTCAAGCATAGTGCCTGCAATAGAAAAACCTTTATTTTTGTAAGGTCCCCTAGCAAGTTAAGTTTAATGCACATCAATGTATGTAAAGGGCAACTGTAGACTTGTTACATCCACAGAAAGAATATTGTGATACTAAACTGATGAGAATCAAAAATTCACTACAGACACATAGGAATGCAACTCCTTTTCCACCTTCTGTGCAATCTGTGCTGATGGGAACAGCATTTCAGAGGTATTAATACTCTGATAGTTTGACGTGAAGAGGCACAATGAGGGACGGTGTTATGTGAAGAAATTATCTATCATCTGCTCTTTAACATTACTCCTTGAAAGCTTTCAATTCTAGCTCAGCTCTACAAGCCTATTTTTGGTGGCTTCAGCCCTCAATAGAGGCTGAAGGCTTCCAATAGCAAGCTTCCTGAGATTTGTGCATTCAGGGATATGAACCCTACCTCCTGTGAGAGTGGCTTCTCTGGTTTCAAGTAGACCAGGTTCACCAGTTCACTACCCAGGGCACAGGAGGGTCATCCCTAACAGGTCTGTCTCGCTTCCCACAGGGAATTCCCTCCCAGCAGAAGCACCTTTCCTGCACCCACTGAAACCCTGGGGAGTCCCAGGCATGTAGGCATTGAGAAATGCTTTCAGCAAGAACAAAAAAAAAAGAAGCTTTTGTGTGGCTAGCACCACATCAACCCTCCTCCTGCACATGGCCAAGATCACTGATTTTGTTTCAACTTTTATGTTATGAATAGAAAGATGTTACTGTGGCAAGAAATATTGCAGAGGTCTATTTTATGCATATATTTAAGTTATATTTTTTTACAATTTAATATTGTTTATACAAAGCCACAGCAGTATAAATCTGTACCTTCTGAATTATATTGCAGGAGAACAAGACTAAAGAAAACTATAATGTAGATATACTTTTTTTAAAATGGTATTTAAATAACAACATAGCAAATTGCTCATTTAAGATGTACACAAAAATCACCCCTTTTTCACAAAGTGGTTCTAAAATAGTCATTCTATTAAATTTTTAGAATTAACACTTTGATTTGACTATAATCATTTACAAGAGTGCGCAAAATCGAGAAGCAGAAAACAGGACGTATGTCCAAAGGATGTGTGTCAGCTACCCTGTGAGAGAGAGGTCTCTCTCCTCTGCAGATACCCACAGTGCCTGTGAACAGAGGAAGGTATCTCAGCTCTTGTTTCATGTTCTCTGGTCAGTAGGATGGTGGTTTAAACTTGTGCCTTATTAGAACTCATATTCATAATTTCCTACATTTCCATGTTACTCTTTCACTGTTTTCAGGATCCAGCTCAATTAAGGGCATCTCACAGGAACTGATAGATAGTAGGAAAATTTACCGTCAGCCAGGTAAATAATAAAGCACACATGAAAATGTATGTGCAAGATGAAGAACCACGTCTGTTCAATATGTTAATGCTAGAAAGGGCTAGCAAATCTCATGTCACTTTCTACATTGCAATAAGAGCTAAAACTGATATTTTATGTTACTGGAAATTTGCCTGGATATGGAAAATGAACTGTGGCAAGTGTCTTCTGAGAGGCAGTTGGAAAAATACTGCATTTCTTTTATTGATTTCATATGTTACACTTGCTTTTAGCTAGGGATTTGTCGGGAAAGCTAATTTGTGCTACTAAACAAGTCGTAGAAAATAGTTGCAGAGAGTTTACCTATAATCTTAGCTCCTGTCATCACATATGCCCATTTACTACCCCTACTAACCTAGCTTCATGTTTTGCTTATCCACCTCCTGTATCTTTCATCAGTATGATCTTTCATACAGTATGATACCAAAAGAGGTAGGGGAAGAAAGAAGAGAAGGTTCCATTTGTACGGTGTGGCTTATTTCTGCAGGGGACAGTAGAAACTCCAGTGGTTCAAACTCACTGAATTTCCATGAGCTTTTCCTGAGCGGGTGGAGGAGCAAGAGGGTGGAAGGCAGGGTGACCTACAAGGGATAGGCAGGAAATTCAGCCCACTACACTCACAGATCTCTTTGATAGGAGCCCAAGGCCACCTACATCGAGACCTTCATCCCTCCACTGCTTTTGCTGCCTCAGCCCGTTTCTGCTTTCCCAGTACAAGATCCCAAGACACAACCTGGGGATGGAAGAAAACAGTTAAATCATCTGCTAATGTAAACTTTGCTGGCTTAAGGAAAAAGCAACAGGCAACAATCCTTTCCTGCAGTTTTTAGCATTACTTTACCCTAGTTTCCAGCATGGACTACAGCTTTTATTCTTGAGGGTTACTATAGTTTTGTTTTGAATTACACTTTTTTATTTATTTTGGAACAGAATTTAGCTTGGAAGAAACTTTTTTGTTCTGGTCTGTGGAATTACCCAAGGCCACAGTGTGATCAAAGCAATTTTGTGTTACATGTGTTTTTTCAAACTAATTTCTTTCTACAGATTTATAGCAAGTATATCCACAAATTTAGATAAATCCCACTTTCATTTTGTTTTGGCTTTAAAAATGCACCAAAGTAAGTGGTTGAAGCAAAGAAGCCTTTACTGAATTGCCCAGGAGCATCAATAGACATCGGAGTTTAAATTGCAGGATCAGATCCAGATAGTAATAAAATATTTGGCTTTTGGGAAAAGAATGCTGTTTGGTCTTACAACACCTCTGCCAGCTAGTGCAAGGTGTAGGATTACTAATCCTCCTCAGGGGAAGCCATGCGTGGCATTCTTCTCTTTGGTGGTGGCATTCTTCTCTTTGGTGGTGGCATTCAAGAGAGTCCTGGACAGAGGAAAAAGTAATAGGAGCAATAATGACAGTCTCTGAATGAAGCCCTGAGAAATAGCCCAGGCCCTGCCGCCCGGCTGCCTTCATCCAAGCATGAAGAACAATCGTGCATTTGTTTCGGATACCAAGTTACCTAATATTAAAAACGCTTTCTTTAATTCTTAAGTATTTCACCACCAGACATTTCTGTCTCAAGCTTTCAAACAAGCAAGAGAAAACGAAAACTACAGATAAGGGAAAGGATGAAAACTAAAAGGAGTTTGTTATTAGTACGGTCATAATTCAAGGAAGAAAGGTCATGAAAGTAAGTTCTTTTCAACTTTTTGATGCCTGATAACACCTCCTTGTTCCACCACTTTCTGTTAGAATAAATTCTGGAATATAGAATGAATCTCAGAAGAAAAATATGTATTGTGTGCCATAACTTATACAAGCAGATGCAGCCATGAATGAACGAATTAAGGACATAAGATGCTTGCAGTGTGCACTGGCTCATGAAGGGCTGGAGAATGCTAAGGGACACTGTGTGGCCACTGTGCAGTCCAAGCTAGGATCTTGCTCTGAACAGGAGCCTTCAGCTTTGTCATGCAGGGACTTGCTACCTTTCCCTTCTCACTATTCCTCTTAAACAGCTCTTTTACATACCAATAGCAGTTTAATTAATGTTTTGGCCATAACCAGCTTGTGGTATATTTTCCAGGTATCCATGAAATCTTGCAATAAAGAATTTTGCATCTTCTACCCAAAACATCCCTTAGACAAATATTCTCACATGAAGGTGAATGAGTCCCTCTAGACTAAGGGATGCGTAGAATAGGCCAAGGGCCAAGTCTTTATCTACTGTAACCTTGCAGAGCACTATCAGCTACAGCTGAAGTCTTGATTTCATTGATTTTTATTTGTTAGAAAAAGTGTTACATAGCTTTATGGTGCTATATACAGAAATAATTACAAATAACCTAGCTAGTTGCTTAATGCTCATCAGAGACTTCATTCAACTGAATAGTTTTTGGCAAAGTCAAAACTCTTCACACGGATTTTTCAGATTTACACATCTATAATGTCTCCCTATTCCTTCCTGACGTTTTTTATTTCAAGACATCAGCAGCTATTTTCTTATTCAGCAATCAATTCAGCAGGGTAAAAAAGCTTAACAATATTGATGCAATTTAGTGTCATATGACCAATTAAGAAAAAAATGCATTTCAAACAAGTTGATGGCATTCATTTCATACCAGTAAGATGTTTTAAAGAAAACCTGTATAAGACTGTGTAAAAGGACATCTTACCAGCTTCTCTATTTTAAATGTCATTTGGTGACCATCCAAGAATAAGGAGTAAATAATACTTTATGCTGGAAAAGAATACATATGACTCATGATTTTCAGCTGTTATACATGTGAACTTGTGGAAAATGATGCCATTAGAGACCAGAAGTAGAGCAAAATAGCTGTTTACGTTCAGCTATGCTGAGCAGATCAGAACTGCTGGAGGACTGCAGAAAAAATGTCCATTTCTCTCTTGCTTGTGTCCTCCATGGGCTATGTCCTGCTTAGATTTGCTTCATATTCAAGCAATACAATTAGGGGAGAGTTTTGATAGGATTTAGTATTTTGTACTTTTTCCATTTGTCTGATGAAGAGTGGTTGCTCTGTCATTCATTCACTATTTCCTTCCATGTGAAAGTAGGAAATATGGCATACGAAGACTGAAACCCAGGGTTTTTCCATCCCTGCATGTTTTCCTGTTGAGTGCAGAAACTCAAGTTATCTAAGTAGAGGAAGGAGAGAAAATGTAGTAATAAAGTCCTTGGCTTCATCACAATCCCCTTTCTGACCCGACCAGAAGAAAGTATATGGAAAGGGATTGAACTATTCAGGATAAGTATAGATGAATGGTAAAATTATGTTGAAGTAAAATCAGAAAGAAAAGCACAAAATAAGATAGAAGCAGGGACAGTGAGGCTACACGATGTCATTCTACAAGTGCATATGAAGAAGGCCAGGAGGGTGCTGGTCCACTACTCAGGTGCAAGACAACTATCGACAGATGACAGGGAAGGTACAAGTAGTTAATGACTTTTTTTGTATCTGTCTCAATTAAAGCTGTATTTCAACAACTGTGTTAAGCCAGTGCCGTTGCTGAAAAATATAGCTACATCCTCCATGTTCCACCCCGTTCCCGCCTCCTTGCTGCCTGCCCGCATCCTGCTGCCACAGCGATTTGTAAGGGTGCACTATGGTCTGGGTGGAGGAATTGATCCAGCTGAAAATTAACCTAGTAAATAGGCGATTGTTACTGGGATCAATTAGTTCTGCAGTCTGATTCATCTCATGGCTGCACTGTATTCAGATTTAGGGCAGACTGGTCACAGGATAGGTAGTTACTGTCTCTGAGTGACTAGATGTATAGGGTCCCTGTCTTTAACATGGAGAAAAAAGAATCTAGGAGATTATTGATCAGTCTGGTTAAATTCAATTCCTGCCCCAAAATTTTGGATGTTTTAAACAAACTACTTATAAGTGCCTAGAAGATAAAGAGGAAGTGGGTAGCATTCAGCTACTGTAAGAACAGTCTGTCAAACCAGTCTATCTCCTTCTATGACTGTATTGTGCTGTGGATAGGGGAAAGGCAGTTGGTGTCATATATCTCAACTTCCTAAGCAAATAAGGAACGCAGCCTTGCTGACCCTACTATATCTGTTCTAACAGATGTAAGACTGCTCAGGTAATTATAACATAAAAAATGACACAAAATGGAAGGATGTATGAAATACGATTCTGCACAATTTTGTCCTTGGTCCCATTATAGTCCACATTTCCCATCATAGTCCCTATTTTCATTAGTGACTGAAAAGGGAACAGGAGACGTACTTAGCAAATGTGCAGGTTACAGCCTGGGAGCTCTGCAAGTATGCTAGTCAACAGGCAGATTAAAATTCAAAAAAAAGATCTTGGCAGCTTGAAGGAACTATCTGTAAAAGCAAGATAAAATGTACTACAAGGGACCAAGGGACTACCTTTAGACATGAATTATCTGCTGAAAGGTGGGTAACAACTGGGTAGGAAATACCTTGGAGAAAAAAGCATGTATATTATGCAGAGTGGAAAAGGCAAGCATCCTAATGCAATGCATAAATAATCCTAAAAACGTATGAAGAAATCCTTCCACCCTATTCAGCATTGATAACACCTCAGTTGGAGCATTAAGTCCATCTTAAATTGAACCAAGAAAAAATCTCATCCAGATTAGACATTAGAATAAAAAATCTTGCCAACTGTAAGGGCAGTAAGGCACTGGTGTAACTTGCCTGGGAAGTTACAGAGCATCCATGGACCATCTCTAAGATCATTTCAGACAGATTTATGTCCTGTTTGATATCATATAGACAATCTTGTCTTAGGTCACATTGACTAGATGAACTCTCAAGGTTTTTTCCAGCCTGGGTTTCCCGAGATCCACCTCACCAATTTATTGTCCAGCTCAGTAAGCTTTCTGGGGAACAGTAGCTGCAGGCCCACTTCCATGGGCATTTTGCTGTTGTTCTCACATGAGGTTCACAAATAACTGGCTGGAGTGCTTCCAATAATTCCTGCTTTACCTACAAAATCTCCCTTAATTGCTATCAAGCCGAAGTAATATTAATTAGGACATTGCTCCATTTTTCCATTCCAAGGAGATCAAATCTTCCCCCCATTTAAGTCATTGGCAACATATTCCTACTACCCCCAAGAGCAGCTGATGAAGAAAACAGTTTAGCTAATATCATACCATAAACCAAAGTTGATATACCAAATAATCAAGCCACTTTTTTGAGCACTTTTTTATGGTGCTACTATTCTGGGGGCTAGCAATGGAGAATCAGCCCTTTTTCTCATGTTCACTGGTGTGCGTCAGGTCAGGTCAGCACAAAGTAATCACAGTCCACTAGTTCTTGTTATAAAATGAGCTAAGGCCCCTTTTCCTCTTATGAGAAGGTACAAAGCAGAGTCAAAACTTGGCAAAAAATCACTATCACAGTTGCAATAGTGAAATGGTAAAAGCCTGACTAGGCGTTAGGACTGAGGTGTCCTTACTGTCTGCTTCCAAAACAATATGTGGAATGTCTGGGATTTCATTTTTCTACTCTGTTCCCTTTTTTGGATCCACTCCTATAATGCTCAACAAGCTGATGAAGTAAAAAGGCTATTCACATTGACTGCAGTATTTGCTCTCAGTTAAAAGTGTCTAATTGCTGTTTATCAGGAAAACATGTACACCTGCAGAGAGGAGAGCTGTTTCTGGGCTTGATGCTCTTGAGCATCTATAATCAGTACATCTGAAAATATTTTAAAGTGAACTCAGCCTGTATTTGTCTTCATATCAGGAAGCACGGCTAGGGACAGAATCAAATGTTTGGGTGTGTTTATATTATTCCCTTATGTGAGGCGAAAGGCGTTTATGCCTCTCTTCTGTCTGCATTCACAGGCATCTAGACATAAAGGCATTCTGTACAAACCGTCCTCCTTTTCTCCCATAAAAGAGTAATAACCTAATATGATTTATTTTGTAGTGGCACAATCTCCTAAGCAGGCATTGAAAATGATCATTAACCTTGAAGGCTAGATTATCTGTTTTCTGGACTTGCGCTTCACAGTGCTAACGAAAGTAGTTTCTACAGGAGAAATTTGACTTTTACATTATCTAAGATACACATTTAAATTCATAAAATACATTCATTGTTCATATGTTCCAGAAACTAAACCACAAAGTTTAAAATTATATCTTCACACTTATGAAACTCAGGCTTGCCATTCTGCTTAGTTGTAATAGTGTGACATTCGAGAAAGCTGTGACATTTGGACCTGTGTCCAAAAGAGGGAGGTGTTCAGAAAAATGGATTTGGTCCAAACTCTTTCTAAGTTTAAGGAATTCAGCAGAAGAGGGGAGGAGGAGCACATACAAATGCAAGTGAGCTATGAGTACCTTACTGTTGAAATTCAGTTAATTAATTGCTTTGTGAGAATTCAGGTGTGGAGTCACTGACTACTTACAGAGTCAGACCTACTCAGAAGATTTAGGATCGGACCAACACGGATGATTGGGTGGCAGGACTTTTAGATCAGACAGGTGACAATATCACCTCTGTGAGGCAAAAGAACTATGATTCTCTTAAAAAGCAAAAGCACTATTTAGTTCATACCATCTGCTTGAGGTAAGACAAACTGAAGCAGAGGTCCGGTCTGGTAGGCAATTTTGGTTCAGTAGAAACCTGAAGTTACTTGGCTATGCCTTCTTCACAGGCAGTCACTATGGCAATGGGAAAATATTGTGAGGTATAGGAATGATGGGAATATGACTCAGAGAGTACAGAAAAAGGAATGTTCAAAAACATAATTCCCAGTAGGCACAGAGTACACTTTTCAAAAATACACACAGATGATAATCTGGTACTGCTTTGCACCAGTGTGTTTATTGGGGAACATGGTTAATAAATAAGGAGCTGTAATGCTGCTTATTTTCAGCCTCTCTATTATCAGGGGGAAACAGAAGCTGGCACTGAAGGAAATGGCAGTGTCCTGCTCTGCTCCTTCCAGCCCTGCACCTTTCCTCACAGGACCGCCGTGCGGCTGGAACTGCTTTTATCGGTAAAGGACATGTTTGGACAGACTCGGTCAAGTCAGTGTGCGACTTCCGTGGCCTTGCCAAGTGGGAAGCCTTCTCCTTTTGCTTGCAAAGCCACAGAGGCTTGTGGGAGCCCCTGGATGAAGTCTCACTGAATTGGGATTTGGCTCAAAGACAAAGGAAGTAGCCTTAGGCAAGAGCCACCCCACAGGGAGACATCCCTACAAAACACCACATGAACAAGAACTACCAAGCTAACCAGACCTGTGCTCTGGTTGGCTCAGCACCAGATGGGCCTCAGCTTGCCGTAAAACAGGCATTTGTAAAATAGCTTGTCCTCAGGAGAATTTTCTTCCCAGTTTTGCTATTTAGTCCTAGCAAGCATGAAGATCAATATTTATAGATAGATAGATAGATAGATAGATACACATACATGTGTGTGTATGAGGCAAATTTAAACATACATATATACTTTTTTTTTTCCTTGTTAAAAACCCATGCAGCTAATGATGATTGCATGGCCTGTATTAATGCTAGTCATTCTCCAAATCCTTCATGCATTTGGCCTCGGTAGCACTCTGATGTATTTAGACTCACAGATCAATTATGCATTATGCAAAAGCCTTTCTTTTAATCAAATTTATGTCCTGCCTCTTAGTTTGCTTAATGTCTCTTTATCCTTGAACTCTGAGAAGAGACAGATGAACTACTGTCTCTCTAGTGTTCAATTTTTCCCTATATCCCCCTCAAGCTTCCTCTTCAATTTACTCAAATGCTTCAATCGTTTCTGCCCTAAAGGAGGTGAGAGCTTCCTTCCTCATGGGTTTCTGGGACCTGTGGAGTTTGGGAGCTGTCTCCAAGCTTCCCCTCCTGACCTGCAAGCCGCTGCTTCTTCATGAGAAATTCAGTGAGCTCAAGCAGTCCACTGCCCCCTTTGATTCCGCTCCCCTGAGTTTTACTAGGGGGGGTACAATGGAGCCCTGAAGCATCAACATGATTATACTGTATTCTTTTACGTTAAAATGCTGGCCACCAGTATTGTTGCTCAGCAACATGAAACTATGTATCACTGCTGGCTTCATTAAACTTTAAAAATAGTTTTCCTTGCCAACTCAAATAAATAATTGACGATGATTTCAGTGTATATTTAGCATGTCCGTTGGAATTCCAGTGAGTAGGTAAACCAGTTTTATATATCTAAACTTAAGAAGAAACAGCTAATACTGACTGTGAAATAAAATGCACAGCTGAAAAATACTTGCACTTACATAGCAATTTATAAATCTCTCAAAGGTGCTGTATCAAATAAATGACAAAACCCTATAATTATTTCTTTACTGCAGATGCTGCACCTTTTTTTTTTTGCAAAGATCATGAAATCTTATTGTACAGTTTCTTACAAGAAAAGACTACAACAACTGATCCTTTAACTTCTTTATTACACATATATTTGCTAATATGGGCAACTGAACCCACTAAATATGCATAAATAGAGACGAACAGATTTCAACAAATATATTTTCTGGCTGGGTAATAGTGACAGGGGTTAGTAAAAGGGAATGGGTTGTAAAACTCAAGCATACTTTTTGCCATCTAACTGATGGATTGCTTGTTATTCACCTCTAGCATGGGTCCCAGCTAAAATAAATTGCTGCAACCTTTATCAGCAGATTCCTTTCTATTATCTGCATGAAGTCCCAGTTTTATCTAATTGGTGGCATTACCAGAATATTTTTCTGCAAATGTAGAAGCCCCTTGGTGAATAAAATTGGTACTTTTATCCATGAGAGGTGCTTTTAGATGCATATCTGAGCAGAATGAAGAGAACCTGAGCTGGGGAGCTTCAGAGATCTCCAATCTAAATGACTGCCAAAATAAACATGAGAGGAGATAGAGGGATTAATCCTGTAATCCTTACTTAAGCAAAATTCCTGCTATCTTCAGTAAGATTCTCACTGGAGAAGAGCTGTTGAAATTGGCCTAACCAAAACAGAAAGGAGAAAGGCCAAATTCTGCTTCTGGGTGTGCACGCGTGACTTCCGTATAACCTGAAATGTGACACCCTGGGCCTGAGATAATTAGCACATAAATTCCCACCAATTTCTACAATACCAAGACTTTATTCTGTATAAATACCAGGCACATCCGTACCCCCAAAGGGAAACATTCGTATCCAAGCTTCACTAAGAAGCGAGAAAACAAGTACAAACTGAAACTAACATTCAGAAATAAAATGTGCATTTTATTTGAAAGTATCTTCCATTTTAACCAATCCTAAGAGTCTTTGTCTTCACCACACTCAAAGGTATTACCCCCATTTTCCAGCTGGGATGGAAAACCAACATGCAAAGTTAAGTGATTTTCCACAGACCACACAGCAAGTGATTAGTATCATGGGGACAAATTAATCTTGGGTGTAAATCCATAAAGATTAATGGAACTCTAACATGGATTAATTTGGCCCATCATCTCTAAGGATAGCAAAACCAATTAGGTGATGTCATTAATCTTCTGGTTAGATCAGGACTATTTCTTAAGCAATACAGAAAGAAAGGTAATAGAACAGGAATGACCAAAGATGAACTGGCCATTCCTCAATAGAACGATTCTCAGCAGGAGCCTTAAATAGTGACAGCAGCCCTGATGTGCCCTCAGGCTCCTATCCAAACTGAGATGCTCTAGGGCAAGCAGTTATTTGAGGAGAGCCAGCCCAGATTTCAGTCATTGATTAGATTTATGTCTTTTCTTAGGACAAGGCTTTGATGAAACTGCTTTGGAGCCAAATGAATTTATTACAGCACTTCGGATCTTCAAATCTTTAGAAAATAGGAAGTGGTTAATGCCCGATAGAAAGTAGTACTTGAATGAGTCATAAATTTTAAAACTTCCACTTTTGGCCTGACAAAATGTGAGCTATTCCATTAGAAATAAGTCTATAAGAAAGAAGCATTGCAAAATATGTGTAACTGACGCGTGCCAAGATTTGGAAATTTCCTTATTCATTGGCTGGGACAATACAAAATTTCCCATCTGAAATATAATCTAAATACTATCTAAAATAATCTAATACTATCTAAAATACTATCCTGTCAGGATACTCCTGATGCTTACATAAGCATGAAAACTGGCCCATAGCAGAGAATGATCTTTCTTCCATTTTCCTCAGAAATTTTATTTTAAAGAGAAGCTAAATTAAATAGAAAGGTTTTTATTAAAGGGTAATGACTAACTATAACAAATGCATACAAAGCAGAGATGAACAGAACAATGAAAACAATGGCTTCCAGACCATGGTTGATGGAATTTATGGAAAAAGAACATCTGTGTCATTGGCAAGGTCTAGTGCAAGGACATTGAACAGGAGATAGTGAATTTGTGCCCAAAAGTTGTGTACGTTACCTAATAGGCCTGGTAAAAATGTTCCACTGGGATTTTGAAAGCAAAACTTGGCAACAGTGAGATCATTAAAACCCTAGTGCATAGAAGCCCTCATTCAAAATACAGTAATATGAAGCAGGTTTTTCATTGTTATGAGAAAAAAAAAATCTAGCTGTAATAGGGATCTTCCCATCAGTAGTTCTGCCTGAGTAAGAGTTTCATGGCTGAGATTTTATAATCACTGAAACGACTTAAAACTCCTTTCATGGGGTTGTTCTTGGATAAATTAAAACCTTTTTCCTCATTTTACAGAATGTAGGAGTTCAAATGAGGTGACGGGCTCAGGCTGATAGTACGGCTTCATTCAGGGGAAGGATGTCGTGATGCTTGCTTGTACTGCTGTATAGAAGCAAAGGCTTTGCAGGGCAGGACTTTGCAGCTTCCTTCTCACCCCAGCCGACTGAGCACTTTTTAGGAATGTAATGGCACACTGCCACATCCATCTACGAACAATGGATGCAAAAAAGAGACATGGAGTAAGCACCTAATCATAACATGAAAGAAACTTGAATTTTTGTGGGGTGACATGAGCGTAGAAGATGGAGTGTTGTGGGAATGTTTCCAAGTTGGTGGCGACAGTATAACAGCATCAATACACCTAGGAGTCAATATTTCTAAATACTGATGCTTGTAAGCCTAGAAATCGGGATATGGAAAATTTCATCAGCCAAAAATAGTAAATAAATATACCCAGGATTGTTCCTACATGGTATCATCAATGTTTCAGAAGGGCAATGAAAACAATAGGAAATGTGAAAAAGCTGTCAAATTAGGCCCATAATATATAAAAAGATAAAAGAATGTCCATTTTAATATCTTCCTTCAACAGATGGATCTAAAGAAATATTCTGAGAAACCCTCAAGCACAAGCCTATGTTTCCAGAAGACCTTTCACACTATAAAATGAAATTGTTTGTCTCACTTTTTGACAACAGTATTTGGTGATTATTAGAGGAAGAAATGATAAAAATACACTTTTTTTCCATAAGTAGCTATTTTTTTATATTGAACATTATCATTTCTAGGCAAAAAGGAAATTCTGAATATAAAAACAAATGAACAGTTGCATTTCAGTAGACTAGCTAACTTATTACTAGTTTTCCTTTTAAAAACAGACCAGATTTATCATTAGTGATTAGGGCAAATGAGTAGTGACCATGTCACCATTTATCCAGCCTCTTTAATGTGCAAATATACCTGCAGCTTAGTGCTGCAAGCGTAAGGATATGTAAAAACAGACAGTATATGTAAAACTGTGCAAAAGCTATGCAAACCATGTGCATTTCCTGTTTCAGCTCTGGTATGACAAGGGTAGGAGCTGGGTGCAGGTACCTTATCTTCTGCAGCTAATGTTTGTTGTAGAAACAATATAGAAACCAACACAGCATCAGAGATATCAGCTTAATGCATATAAACTTATATTAAAAGTGGTGTTTAGTGTTCAGGGAGACAAAGTCAATGCTTCAGTGCTGTAGTGAATACCACAGTAAAAATACCTGACATTCAATAAAAAATTACTCCATACGAACAATTACAGCCTGTCTAGTTCATACATCTTTGTTGCCCTGCTTAAAACATGTGTGTCAGAAATAATTTATGAGGAAAGATATATGCATATTCATAATAATTACTGTTTCACAACTCCAGTTGCAGTAAAGCTGGAAGATCCTGGAGAATAACAGTAAAAAAAGTAGTGATGGTGACTGCTCCTGGGCACTGTGGAGCACAGCAAAGCTCAGGCTTTGTCCTGTAAACACTGTGTTAGCTGTTTGCTGATCATCTGATTGGCACAGTGACTCCTGATTTCATTGGCAATTAGCTCTGATTCTGTTTTAAGAACAAAGTAACAGATATCATGAAAAGCATGTATTTATGGAAAAATGTTTATGTTCCAGTTTGGGTAGATTTGATGCTATTCAGAGGTTTACTGGGCTCTTGTTTTCAGACTGCAAACACAATAATGGAAACACTTACTCATCGGCTTGCGTACACATTCAGTACATACGGATTATCGATACAAATGAAAAAGTTGGTTTACATCACCAATAGTATGCCACCTTAAAATCAGAGTAAGAGAACAGGCACCATGTTAGTATGTGAAATCTTCATGGTCAGTTTCACATAGCCATTTTACTTACTATTTATGGCAGATTAGCAGCAAATTAGCTCCTCATCATGTCCTTGCTAAGAAGCAGGAGCTCCAGCTCTGGTGGCAGCTTGCCCGCTCCATAGGTACCAACTCAATCACTTGCTACCACCCCACAGGGTCCAGTGTCACCCTGAGGGACATAGAAAATTCATTTCTTCCAGCAGGCATCTCTTAAAATGCTTTGGAAGATGATACCAGTCTGAAGCAGATGGTACAGGTCTTCCCCTGCTATCTCCTTAGGGAAGGTACCACCTCATGTCCCATTTTGGAGGGAATACAAGTGCAGTGCAGCATGTCCAAGGGGACTAACAGGGCCCTTTTCATAGAAAACAGAATATAGGTGCCCCAGCGAGTCAATCCAGACACAACCCCCTTGCTTCGAGCACACAGCTGTTAAGGGGGGAAATACGAAGGCAAGATAAACCAAGGTCTGAAGTACATCCCACAGAAGCAGTGTCCTGAGAGCATGAGCAGCTGGTTAACCTGATTAAAGGAGATGGAAAACCATCTTGAGGATGTCACAGCCAGGGGAGAGCATCAGTGTGCAGTAGAAGCCAGAGAAGTGCCCGGGTGCACGCTTGGCCCAGTGTCAATACCAGAGCATGTGCAGGAGGCAAGCCAGCATGACTGTTCCTTGCACAGCCTCGTGGTACCCACCAAAGGCCAACACCTCCATCTCCCATGGGTGCCTGGCATGCTGGGGGTTCTCTTCCTGGACATGCTGGGCAATGTGAACTTCAACAGTATGATTAAAAGTAGTATAATTTATTCACATCTAGCTATCTTATCTCTTTATTTTGAACAAAGAATGACTCATGACGATGGATTCCCCATTTAACCTATTATAGACTACAGGCAATACATGACTCAGGATCTTCTCAAAGATTTTTATTAGAAAGGGAAAATGTCTGCTCTTCCACAAAACCTCCCAGCCGGATAGCTTTAGACATCACACTGTACTTCTGCCTTTAATAGCTCTTGGATGTCTGACACAGCCCTGCACTTGGCATGTGACAGGATGAAGTGCCTCAGCTCCTTAATGGATCTCCTCCATATTCTGTGTGCATGAACCTATTCCACAAAAGCGAGCTTAACATTGTTTTAAAGCTTTCTCTGAACAAAGCAACCCGCTCCAAAAGTATCTTCTACCTGGGCTGTCTCAGCTGCTCACAGTTAATGAGCCACATGCTATATAATACAGCAATGGGGCTGTCAGAAGGGGTTTTGAACCTGTTCTTACCATGCAGAGCCCAGGTTTGATACATGCATAATTCATATAATACTGTTTGCTTCTGTGATGCCAATTGCTGGACTCAGGCAGCTTTGTGGGATCAAGCACTGTGAAGAAAAAGACTGTTGAGGGCATTGGCAGTGTACAACAATCACTGACAGCACCTCCTGGGATTACACCTGCAGACCACAAAGTCACTGCCATGTGCAAACAGCGGTCCCTCTGCCCTGTTATGGGATAGATGATATTTCTGAAGCTGGTAAGAAATGCAATGCATTCTTCTCTTTTAAATCTGGTTTTTGTTTTGGGGTATGCTGTCAAGCTGTACACTTCAGGGAGAAAGACAATACAGCTATTTAATCTACATAGATTAGCCTCTGCGTGAACTCCAGTCATGGATTTTCTTGCCTAGATGTCAAGATGGGGATTACTTTTATTAGCTAATGAGTAACATAAAAAGATCTACAAGTCTACTACTTAGGAAAATGAAATATATTTAAAATCAAGTATTTTGATTGCTTATCTTGTTTTTTCCTTACTGATTGAAGGTACAACTGTGCATACTTTCAAAATAGTAAACAACAAATCCTTTCTTATTTAAAGTGACCTAAACCATTAATGGCATTATAGTTTGCTTTAGATTTGTAGTCCTATTTTTACTGCCACCTGTCTGCTTTTCAGGCTGTACTGAAGGAAAAGGAAAGCTATTTTCTGTGCTAAATCCACACTAAAACACTCACCACGTATAGGTAATACTTAAAAAGAAACAAGTTTATGAGGTTTTCAGAGCTCAGCTCTAAGTCAGAATGATTTTTCTTGCTGTAGTATTTAAAATCAGACAATGCAGGAACAGATGCCATGTTACAGTATCATATCCAGATTGTAGAAAACATCATTGCAGTAACCCTGTCTACTTACTACTTAACACTGAGCCATCATCACACTTGAGGAAAATTGATTACTTTGTAGATGGAGTTAAAATCCCAGCTGCAATAAAATACAGGGTAATCCTCATGTCAACAGCAATGTAGAATTAAATAACAGAAGAAACAGGTGACCTGCACAGAACTCTGGTGCTCCACTGTGGTCTCCCTGGGCCGGTTCCTCGGGGATGGACTTCATGTTCCTCAGTGATGCCCCCAGAGCAGGTGGTGGGTTTTGTCCGGGACTCAAAGGGCTCTGCATGAGAGGCAGCTGGGTGCCTTATCTTCTTTTTATTTATGTGGAGGTTACAATGGCAGCAGACAGCAATGCATAGACACTAAATTAATTAAGCTGTTTTTAAGCTACAGCATTAAGGTGATGTCATAAGAACCCGCTTAGGATGGCAAGGTCACGGGGAAGGGAGAGTACATGCCCTGCAATAAAATAATATGTACTTTGGAGGGCTTGTGTTGGATGCCTTGTGCGGACTTGTCAAACCACTTGGTTTTCATACCTGCCACGACCTGAAGAAGTACTTTTTCTATCCACTGACATGTCTGAGAGCATCTCTGATTTAAACAGAAGAGCTGATACACCTGCCTCAGCTCTAAGCAACACACATACATCTCAAAAATGTGTATGTTTGGAAACACGCAGAACTGGGGAAATACTTCGATGAAAGATAACATAGTTCATGTAATTTATGCGAGACTGGGTTAGTGTTTGCATACAAACATGCTCAGATAGATAGGCACATGCTGGGCGACTGGAAATCCACTCAGCTTACCACTTGCACTGACATGGCATCACATTGCCAATTTGCTTTGATAGGTTGATTATGTTGTACAACTGAGCCTGGGAATTTTTCTCTCTATTTCCTAAGTAACTAGTTTTGTAAAAATCAAGAACAGCAACAATTAGCTTTGATTTTCTTCATAACCTTACCAAAAAAATAAAAAAGCAAATAGAGAGACTCAAATTGAAAAAATGAAGGAGATGCTCTTAATGATGGTATTGTTTCATTATGAGATATTTCTACTAGGAAATGTTGAGCCTCTGAACTGTAACCATAATCCTCTCATACAGAAGCCTTTTCTACAGCCGGTACAGTGTAAGTGCAAGCCTGTGTCTTCAGTATTAATGGAATCAGCTGAAGTGAATAATGCTTTGTGTATCCTAAGGCTGTGATCCTGTGAACGTGGTAAAAAGATGGCAGTGTTGGTTTTTCTAAGCAGTCAGTCCCACATGAGGTGAAGTGAGTCAGAGCATTTGAGATGGATGAGCAGCTCTCAGAAAGGAGCTTTTGTTCCTTGTCTCCAGTCTCTAACAGTCACAGTGAAATTGTCTCTACCATCTACCTATTAGCATCAGCATCACTGGGACTGTTCGTGTGAGAACCACTTAGGAATATAAGGAAGGGTCACACAAGGAGACTCTTAAATCAGGATCTTTCTTTTTTGTACCAAGCTTAAAATGACCACGCTGACGACCCACCACTGCTTCCCATAAGGAAAAGCTAGAGGCAAGAGATACAGATGGGAATCAATTTGTCCCTGAGAGCTTTATGGTAACAACTATTTATCCTTGTCTGTAGTATTCATACAAACAGCTGAAGAGAAACATTTCTATTTGCTACGTGGCAGTCTTCTACCCTTCCTTTTCCTGATAGCTGTTACTTGTAATTGCAGCAAGAATAATATCCTGAGGGCTTTATGCTGATCTGCTGGATTTGAACATCAGCCTCTCAATTTACAGCCTTTATATCCCCCACCACCAGACAAGTACACACTGTTTCTGCTAGCCAATAAAAGCTTATGAAACCAGCTTAGACCTCTGTAGATTTTACCACTACTTTCATAAAAGGAATTGAATGTAAAATCCATTTGGTAACCATGCAAAACCGGAAGGCAAATGAAATAACTCTGTTCCACTCTTGGTGACACAGGGCATCAAATCGTCCTGATTTGTGTGTGATACAGCAGCACTGCAGGCAGTGAGCCACAAGGGGTCTGAAGCCAGGCAGCACATGCCGAAGAGTGATGTGCTCTCCTAAGAGTTTCTCCTTGTAGCATCTCAGCATTTCTGAGTGCTCAGAGGTTATAGTCTAGCTATGCTTCAATGGTGCGGAAAAGCACTTTCCATTCAAAGTGAATAGTCATCAAAGTAATAGAGAAAATTGTTAAGTGCTGTCAATGGAGACATCTTTGCTTTTTTATAGATGCATTAATGGAATACCCTGACACAAATCATAAGGGGTTTGCAACCCCTTCCTTCCAAATGGTGAATATAATGATAAAAACAAATATTGTGCTACCGACTGGTTTCCATTATTGGCCTAAATTACTGGATTAAATCATGACCCCCAGAGCTGAAGTCAGAGGATTTTGCCCAGAGCAATGATTACGGCATCAGAAGATGCCATCTCCCTGATCCCTGCAGAGGAGCTGAGGAGAAGCATAGGAACAAGAGGGTTGGCAGCAGAAAGGGTGACTGAGCACCCCCATTCTAGCCAGCACGTGAGGACGTATGTTGGGAGAATGAACTGCTTCTGCATGGATGGACACACACATTTTTATATATATTCGTGGGCCCTGCTGCACAGCCAAGCCAAGGGCAGTCAGAGCCCTGCCCATCCATACAAGGAATCCCAGCATTGCTCCGTACAGATGTAAGTGGCTCCTATGCAGTGCTTCACAGTTTTCTTGAGGTAAAAGGAAACGTAGGCACTGCTGCTAAAAATAGCCAGCTATGTCCTCGATGACTCATTTGTTGGTGGGGAGTACCCATAAATGCCTCTATCTAAACAGTCTGTTCTCTGGCTCAGTGTCTCCCTTGCCAGCTTGTATATGTCTCTCCAGTCTTGCTCAGTCTGTTTTCCTACGGGTTATATCTTCTTTAGCTAAATATATTAGGACAGTCTATTTATCTCCCTTCATGGTAGTGAGACCCGAGTATGACTTCCTCCCACACCAGGAATTTCATAAATAAATCACTGTCTATTTTTTTTCCTGGAAGCATATAGCATTTAAAAAAAAAAAAAAAAAAAAAGACCAACAAAACAAACCCCAAACCAAACCAAACAAACAAACCCCCAACCTCCAAAAAAGCAACAACCCAAGGAATCACCCCTTTCTCAGATTAAAAGACATATTGGAACAATAACAGAAACAGTGATACACTGTTCAGTGGCAGACCTCTTTGCATTGCTCTGATTTATGCAAGTAATAATAATTGTGCTGAATGACTTCTTGAAGTACAACTGAAGAAGGCTTCATGTGAGAAAGAAAGCTGTGTGGGATTTAACTCTCCATCCCCCAAACATACATACTCAGGCTGATGACCAGGATTTAAATCACAGTCCTTTAAAATGCCATGTATTGGGAGAAAATTAAATTGGGCCTTTTGGTGACATGCTTGTAGTGCAAGTGACAGTTCATGAACATATGATTGAGCCTATTGGTAGGCATTTTGAAACTGAAACAGGCTCTGTTTGGAGCTGTTGGATGTTTTTATTACTTGCTGCAGTATCACTATATTTCTGGAACTATCCTGTGTTTTTTGTAAGCAAGATCTGCCCATTGCTAACAACCGCTAGGAAGAATGAGGGAACGAGATGCTTCTTCATTTGCATTATGGACTTCTTAATGCCTGCTCCAACGTGAAGGGCAGGTAAATCAGGTGGTTTATCTGAGAGAGCAGGGCAATAATATATATTGATGTTACTGACATAAGCCTCAGACACAGGGGAGCCAAAACCTCCTTTTCCTCCGGAGTATCCCTTCAGCTGCATGTAGCTGAGTCAGGCCTTTCCTGGAATTGAAACATCACTCACTACTTGGTGAAGCCCTAAACACTGGCTTCAGAGGGAATGAAACTGGGATGCTGTGATTAATGGTTCTTTCTTTCTTGCGTTCTTACTTTCCTAATGGGATCTCATGTTTGACATCTTTTCTCTTTTATTGTGGGGACTCCTGGTAACTAATAAGATACAGCTGGTTTTAATTTTGGCTGTTAAGGGTCATTTTTTGAGGTATTTAAGTTTTAGTAGAATAACTGGGAGATAATAAACAAATCTCTTGGGCAGTGATACTTAGTTATCGAATATTTAGTCTCCTCAGTTTAGACAAGCCACATAACCAGATTTTAATGTCTGTTGTGTTTTGGGTTTTTTTTTGCAACAAAATAGTATTATTTTTATACATTCACTGATATTATTTGACAGTCACCTTTTTTATTTCTCTCTGTAGACACAATCTGTCTTTGTTAGGAAATGCCATCACCACTGACGAAGGTAGTGATTTCTTTAGGCGTAATATTATGTGTCCTTGTTGGAGCACAACAAGAGATACCAGCATATTTGTCTTTCCATTTGTAAAAGTTTCCCCAAACACTTTCTCTTCCAACAGCACGTTCATGATCCATTCTGTACATGCTTAGACTACACTCATCCTGTTAGCAAGGCAACATTGGCAATCTTGTGATTTATCCCTATATTCCTTCAAGAGCCAGGCATGCACAGCTCCTCACTCAAAGAGGAAAGCTGCTGGCTCCCAGCAGCCAAAAAGCACAGCAAGACTCATGTGCTGCGGCTCCCTCTGAATGAGTAAGCAGCTGAAAATAATACCACTTATATTTTCTTTGGCAGTGGGGGTTATAGACAATATTTATCCTCCTTTTCAAGTTTTCTGTGAACCAACTACTGCAAAATCACAGCTCACATAACTGGAATACATACTTTAGTTTGTAGTGCTCTAGCTGGCTTCATCTCCAATGGACCAGCTTTGAAATACTGATAAATTCACCCATAAAATATTCTGCTCTCTTCTGCTTAGTAGTGGATTTTGCAGCTAGTGTTTCTCTTTTTTATGTAATCCGACCCTATCTTGGTTCCACTCTTAGTGATCCTCTCTATAAGATAAGGCATTAATTTCTAGACTGTGTCCTAAATCCATCCCTGGAAAGGCAATGGAAATAGGAATCAATGATATTTTTCAGTTCAACTAGTACATGCCGTAAAGATTGCATTTGTGCAAGACACAACAGGACAAACATACACTTGTCAGCTGATGTTATTTGGATCAAACAATTAAAAAAAATACAACAGATGAAATCTTAAGATGTTAGGAACCTCATTTAGTCCTAAAAAGTAAGTCCAAGCTGAGCTCCCTGAAGTCAGTCAAGATTTGAAGGAGGAATGAGAGAGACTCAGGAAGAGTATTTCCAGCCAGGACTGCAAACTACCTCCAGGCATCTTGCCACTGATAATTTCTGCTTCTAGCTTCTGCTATTCAATGGCCTTCGGGGGTTCATGCTTATTCAATGGTGAGAACTTGTAGTACATCTCCTGCAAGAAACACTCAGATTGATTTCCAAGTAGTGGAGTAGCAGACTGTCCTGCTGGAGGGCATTAGAAGGATAAGGCATCAGCTGGAAAAGAGACAGAGAACCAAGCAACTCTGGTAGAAAAGAACAGAACTAGAAAACATCTGTGAATTGGGCCCTTAAGTCTAGATTATTAATAGCTGCAGAATGGGTGTCCTTGAAACAGGACTGTCATTGCCCAGGTTCCCAAAGTGAACTCTCTAATCTCTGAACTTCATGTGACAGGTTTGATGTTTACAGTAAATGAAAAATCATTTTTCTGGTTGCCGCTCCACGTCTGGCACTTTTTCAGTGAATTCTTTGCAAATAAAGAAGATAATGAATGAGTGCATTTTTATATAGTAAGTGAGCTACAGAGGCACCTTTATTTCATCTCTTTCCAGAAAAAGAAAACGAATCCAACAGCCTTATAAAATTCAGACTTTTTTGCAGCTGTCATCAAACACAGGCAGTGCAGGCTAGCATACAGAGCAGGAAGAGCAGTAACGTCTAGCACAGCAGAGAAGCCAAATAGGGCTGGAGCTTGGCAGGGAACCAGCAGTCCTTCCCTGGTGCAGCCACATGGCATCGCTAGGGAAAAGGTCAAGGTCTGTTGTGGAGGGTCTAGTACCAATTCCTATACCACTTCCTAAATGCTTCTGCACACCATCTGTTCACAGTAGCCTGGCCCAATTAGTTAGGCTCCCCTCTGCTAGAGGATTTGAATCCTCTCAAGAAGCTGTAGGATAAGCACCAGTACTTATCTGCTCAGCAACATCAGGACTCAGGCACTGGTGGGTACAGACAGAAGCGGCAAGTTGGGCTGGAAGGTCTGACCGTGCACTTGTATTGGAGCTCCAGCACTCATGAAAGGGTTTGAGCTTCAGGTACCCAAACATCTGCTTCTCCTTGGGAACCCAAGATCTCTGTGAGCTTGAAGTGGCTTAGCAGCCTGTGATTCGCTCAGGAACTGTCAAAGATCTCAGAGGCTAAATTCCAGCCATCCCGTGAGGTCAGGTTAGGACACAGGCCAGCTGGGCCACCCTTTGCCACTGACTGGAGCAAGATCTAAGTATCTCTAAAAATGGGCCCCTGTCCTTATTCAGGGAAAGCCCCCCTTTCATTTCACATATTTTATATCTGAGTAAGGGCTCAAAACCCCTGAAATAAAACAAAAATAAGGATTGGATTGATTAACTACTACTACTATTCATTATTAATATTTCTACAGTAGCATTTGCATGCATGAAACTTCAGTGCAAATGAAAATATATCCCTCCACATATCTTATGAGTTCATTTATATGCAACATAGCTTGTCAAGAGATGGCAAACAAAAGACCTGGTAGGAAGAGGATTTACTCTGAATAAGCCGATAGCTACAAATGATTCTGAATCATACGGGAATTAAGTGACTTAGTGCCACTAATGCCACTGGCACTGCTGCTAGCCTTGACACTGGTGCAGGACTTAATCTAAGAGGATCTTTTGATTTCTCAGAGGCTACTAATGGTTAATTTTCTATTTCTTTTCCTTTTTTTTTATTTCTCCTTCTTTAGGACTTGTCAGACAGAAAGGCGGATGTGTGAAAGGATCTAATCTAGGCTATGCTTAGGTTATGAGAAGCAGGAGGTGGAGGAACAAAAGAAGAGCAGGACAGAAAAAATATCTTGCCATTCAGCTGAGCCACTAATATTTGCTAATTGCAATAAATATGATACTGCACAGAAGCTCCTAATGAGCTTATATAAAGCATTTTAATAGGATGCTGTCAGGTTAAGCATTGTGTTTAAAAATATAGATGTCCTCAATAATTTCAGATTAAAACAGAATGAAGTTTGAATACCCAATTAATTTCCCCCTCTTTGTGCCAGAGTCGGAACTGTATTTCACACAACTCAGGCACTGAAAACAGATGGGGCTTTATTCTGGTGCTTTCAGGCTGGAGCACACCTACATTGTATGAGAGGACAGTGCACAGATGCACCGGGCAGTGCTGGAAACGCAGCTGCAGAGATGCAGAGGGGCCACGTTATGTCCTGGCTTGTCAGGCTGCCCGGGCAACTCTTGTTAGCTTTGGCCCAGCCTCAAGCTCTGGACACAGGAGCTCTGGGGCTTGCAGAAGGGTTTCCCCCTAACGATAGCAGCTCTGGGGCTTGCAGGAGGGTTTCTCCTCTGAAGTACAGCATCTCTGGGGTTTGCATGGTAGTTTCCCCCCAGCATAGCAGCTCTGGAGATTGCAAGAGGGTTTTCCCTGTCTGTTGCTCTATGCAATGGGGCTGTAGCAGCTCCACTAGCATCAGCGCGGGGGTCCTCACATGGCACTGGATTGCACTGTGCAGCTTCGTTTTCTTGTTTTAGTACATGACTTAAATGTTTCCATGTTTAGATTACAGGCCTTTCAGAGCAGTGTTTAAAACCAGAGCAGTGACTATGTTGAGTTTAACTGAAACTGAAGGAAAGAGACCAGGAAACTTCTTCACAAAGAAGTTTTGTAAATAGTGGTTTGATGCCATGGTGATGGGTCCTTAGAATTGACAACTCCATTTTTCTTTCTATTCAATGCCTTAGTTTTCTTCCAAACATGCAAATCTCAGTCCTGTCCTATATAGCAGTGTTGACTGTACATTTTTATGCATCAAACAAGTGCCAAGGAAATCATACTTAGAGAATAGCAATGCTGGATCTGCTTCCCAGACAAACCTCTCACAGAAAGTGCTGGAGGGGGCCAAATGCATTTCCCTGCCTTGGCATCTTAGGAGCCTCTGGATGTACTCATTTACCCTGAGTTTTGGTAAACCATAAAGGATAGTCCAAATCTGGGAAGGGTGAGAGTGCAATGGGTCTTGCCCAAACAAGAAAATCCACTCACAGACTGAAGGGCTTGGGTATGTTGCCATGTGGAAGCAACACCAAGGACATGTTTGAGGTCATGTCCTCTTCTGTTTGCATCATCTGCCTGCTGAAGCCCCTCTTGGTGCTGGCCCTGCAGCAGCCCACCCTCCCATGAGAGTGAGCCCCAGAATGGCCCTGCTGCTGCCTGCTGTAAGAGGAGCTGTACCATGCTGGCAGCCTGAGCTTGGCCTGTGGATTACAGGGTGTCTGATCCCTAAAGCCTCTGGCTTCAGGCCACTATCACCGCAAGTCTTTTCTGGTAGGTGCAGCCTCTCTCTAGCATTTGAAACATCCCAGAGTATTTATTCCCACTTACCAGAAAGACACTGCAGCAAATTTAGCGGGCTTCTGCATTTGCTATCTAGCAAATTCTCCTCTCCCAGGTGGAAGGATCCTCTGCTTCATTTATACTGAAGAAGCAGAGAAAGTAAATGCTTCCAAATATCCCACAATACGGATGACTTCAACAGAAGCAATAACGAGCACTTAGAGAATGATAGAAGGATTACTGTCACCATATATCTTTATCTGGGGGAGAACAAGCTCGGTGCTTTGTAAACATCTCCGACTGCTTAGGAACCTGCAACACAAGCCAAAGTGTTTGAAAAGGTATTTTTCCTAAACCATGCATTTCCCAAACGAGTATGAGCAACTTCAGGTCTGGAACAAGTCCAGTGAGCATGATAAACTACCACTAGGGAAGAGCAGAGGCAATTGTTCTCTGTTACCCCCTCCTTTCCAAAATGATGCAATATCTCTTAAATTCAGTGGGAAAGGAAAAAAAGTCCTAGAAGAAGGATAAAAGTTTGTTTTGTTTTCCTCTAAGCCTACTGGGTGCAAGTCTGTATTCACTATATACTGGAGTGTCCTGGCCCAGTCGAGTGAGCAATTGTGTTTTCTGTTTACTTCTTTTTCCAATCTCTTCCATAAGCCAAAGATAAAGCCAGTACAGCTCCAGCTGTACTTTTGAACCCATGTTTAAATGGGGTGGAAATAAATCTTAATGAGATTGTCCAGCCCTATTACCTTAAGTAGTATACCTCAAATGATCCCTGCTAAAGCCTGTAATTCCCTTCTGGGATTTCAGTGACATGAGCAAGTGACTCATACTTCACTATTGTGGTGTGGGTTGTCATTGGATCCTTGGTAGAATTCCACCTTTATTGCATAACAATTGGAGAAACCTGACTTTATTAAAGATGTGAAAATAGTAGAAGATCTTTTCCTCTAATAAACACAAAGAAATTTCTCATAATCTTCACTCCAAGCAGAAAATTACTTTTGCATTTCTACTCCATGAGTATTCTGATGCAAAAAACCCCTAACCTCTTATGATTGGTGTTTTGATACTTCCTATTCCATCTCTGGATAAAATCAAGGTATTTTCCCAGGATTTGCTGCTGAGCAGAGAAAGAAAGGCAGCAGCAGATGGGCAGGGCTGGAAGAACCATGGAAGAGCCAGAGAGGTCTCAGGCTGGGTGTCTCTGGGGAGCACTGAACTGCAGTAGGGTCACCACTTATTTAGGATGTCTCAAGAACCACACACACAGTTGAAGAGAGACAGCTTTAAAGAAATACTTGCTTAAGATAATATATCAGAAAGGAAGAAATGGTCCTAAGTCTTTGGAAGCCTGCAGCAGTGTGCTTCAGGGCACAGGGCATGTGCCCTTCATATGAAAGGCATGTGGAGCTCAAGTAGGTGGCAAGAAGAAATTAGTCTTTCTAGCCCAAACCCACTTGGCTGTGCAGTAAATGAGAATTTTAAATCACATTGTGCCCACAGCAGTCAGTGGGTAGCCCACAAAATAAAGGTCCAGAGAAGACAGCTTCCCTCGTTGTCTAAATTAAGCATAAGGCCTTGAAAATACAGAGGAGGCAGCCAAGCATCATCAGTAGCCAGAGAATTTAGACAAGGAAGATAACTTATTTCTCCTAAGTAGCTTTTGGGAAACAATGGAAGCAAAATCAAGAATCTAAAAACCTTTTACTGAACTAAAATTAACTTCCAGCTCCGGGCAGAAACCTAGGGCTATCTCTGACTGTAGATGAAACTCAGTGAAAAATTAGCACTCTACTGATTTTTCACGCCTTTTATAGATGTTTGATACCGGATCAACACACAGAAATGTGAGTACATAGGCTTATCAGATGCTTCAACTACTGGTGAGGGGTGAGGTCTGGGACTCATTGCAAGTAGTGAGTGATTTTCCACAGAGGAACACGACCAAGCCTGAAGAAGCTGTACTAGAGGGTGCCTGCCCAGCTGCATTTGCCCCTCTGCATTGTCCAGGCAGACAACTTGTAAACAGGCTGGCCTGCAGCAAGGCACTGCATCCAGTAGTGGAAAGTAAATTTGATCTCCCTGCGCTGGCTGCTCACTCCAAACAACTCCAAGTTCATTCCCAAGAGCGACGGCACTCTGAATGCAGACACAGCTGTTTGGTCAGGCTCAGGGCCATGCTGGGATGGACTCACGCTACAGCCTTGTCTTGCCCTTCACATTGCCTCATTAAAGCATCCAGTTGCTTCCAGTTCTTCTCTGGCCCTGAAGGCAGCTTAATTAACAAGGCAGATTGTCAATTGAGCAATCGCCTTGGAACAAGGAAATCTTTAAAGATTTGGCACCATTATCTAGGATAACCCAGCTGCTGAACTTCATTAGGAAATGAAACAAATGCTAAACCTGCGCTCACCTTTGAGGCACATTTCTGCAGGAGTAAGTAAAACCAGTTTAGGAAAACTGACGATTTCCTAAGCCTGCATCTCCCCCTTGGCCAAAATGGAGATGTTCAGCTCCTGGCTATCACTGTGTCTCATAGCCATTGAGTAGAGAGTTTGCTCATGCATCTTTGGGTGCTCCTCTGCCTCCTTTTCCCTGCAGGGACACTTGACCTTGAGAGCAAGGGACATGACACAGGAGCACACATTCTGCTCTGGGAAATAGATCTGCCCTGCTGAGGGTCCAATGGCAGCATGAAGCAGGGAGATGCTCATGCTGAGGGTCTGGTGGTCCTTCTGCATCCTCAGAGACTGAAACAGTGCTGAAGCCTCACTGAGGTCAGTTATGTTTTGATTGATCTAAGCACTGAGGCTCCTAGAGTAGGGATAAAAATGTGTCATCTTGATATGTGTCATGCCTTGATAAAAATGTGTCATCTGGTCACTTTTCAGTGGTAGTCTCTTCCAGAGTAGTGAAAGCAGAGTGAAGAGCTGCATTCTTACTCCCCCAGCTTTGCAGGACATCAGCGTAGGCAGGGAGTAGTAAAGGACAGCAAAAAGACTCTTTAGCCACTTCATGTGTGGGGAGGCTCCCCAAAGATCTGAAGAAGCCAAATAGTTGTAGGAGAGGAGTTTTCTGAGAAAACAAACACTCCTCCTGTGAAAACTCTGAGCAGATTGAATGCTTTCCCTGGAGTTCTCCAATGTTTTTTCATTAAATGACTCAAAATGAAAACATGCAAAAATGTGGTTGGTGTTTGAAAAGACAGTTTTTGTTAGAGAAATATTATTCTCCAAGCCTACACATGTGAGCACTGTGTGCCTCATCCTGCCATATCTGTTCCAGACACTGCATGTTCTCTTGCACTTTGCCACATGATGCTTTAGATGTTTAAATACCTTTCCAAAATGTCTTTGAAAAAAATCCTCAGTCTCCAATGGTATAAGACTCTCCATATGTTGCTGACTGGGTGAAAACAGACAGTACATCAACATCTTGACAACCACCAAAACCTCATGACCCAAGAAACTTGGCTTTAGGAAAAATAAATTCAAAATAACTCTTA
Organism: Nestor notabilis; assembly: GCF_000696875.1. Taxonomy (NCBI): domain Eukaryota; kingdom Metazoa; phylum Chordata; class Aves; order Psittaciformes; family Psittacidae; genus Nestor; species Nestor notabilis. The sequence continues at coordinate 28,066 of NW_009912576.1, read as the reverse complement.
TGAGGCTCATGATAAACATCAAAGAGTTGGCAGCACTAAGACAAATCAAGCCATTGAGGTGAAACTTCCCAGAGAAATTGCTTTCATTTCATCCATGTACTGTCTGTTTTCCAACAGTTATGCCTGAATATACCATTTGGAATTTATGATAGATGCAGGAAATAATAGTTTCCTTCTCAAAATCCTTTCCACATGCGGTCCATATGCCTGCAGCACAAATGGATTGCAATCTCACGGGTAAGTCAGATGGATGTCAGAAGGCCAGCTGACTGTTGTAGCAACAGGATGAACCTGGGAGCCTCTGATTTGGGTTAGATTGTAGAAAATGTGAGATTTAGTGTCCCAGCAACAAGCTGCCTGTATCAGAGGTGCTTGTGTGTGAGGCTATTGATGCTGTAGAGTATCTCCAAACAACTGGCAAAGTATGAAGGTATTATAACAAGTATACTTATTGCTACAGAACTAGTTATGAGGTGTCAAGAGTATTTTGTACTTTATGACATATGTGGTTCAAATAAACTGTTTATCATAACATCACAGCTTCACTTGTTGGAGATATTGAACATGGCGAAGAATGCAATTCCACGAAGATCAAGGATGATTTCAGGCTAAGACAGTATGAAAAGTATTGCTGGGAACTGGATGGCATCTGTGCCTCAGCTGCAGAGCAGCTCTTGAAGGGAGAACTGTAGAAACCAAGCTTTATACAAATGGTCACTGATGACACGTTCCTCATCTTGTCTCAGAGCAAAGATCATGGATATGGTTTATGCCCAATGCTCACAGATGCCAATGAAGTTTGAATACATGAAACAAAGCGCTGTGCTGGGTGCTTTGAAAGAAAGGCTCCTCAGGATCTCCGATTGGACACCCACATCAGTGGGAACTGGATTTGGCTTAATCTTGATGTGCCTCAGTTCCTCATATATGAACTCTGAATAATACCACACACATGGCTGTGACTTACTGCTAAGTCATACCTAGCAATGTTGCAGTAGGGCAAATACAAACCAGTAACTGAGTTCTAATTAGGTGCAAATATAAATACACTTCTCTGAGCAGTCATGCTGGGACAAAGTATGACTAATGCACAGTGCTTCCCACACACCATGAGAGCGCTCGCTGGCGAAGTGTCACCCAGCAGACCTCACCAGCCTCACAGTACAGGGCTCAGGCTGTTTGGCTTCAGAGAACTGAGCTGCCCCACAGTCACAGTCTGTACCTATGGGTCAGGTAGATAAAAGTGTTCCTGAGATTTCAAGAGTTGTGATCCAAATTCACTGGAGTGAATGGAAAGGCTTCTCTTGACTCCAAGGTGTCTAGATCAGGCTCCTAAAGCTCTTCCTTCCCCCAGAGAGTGGGAGATAGATACACAAATTAAAACCTTAGCCTGAAGTTAACCTGTGATATGCCCAAGCACAGCCTTCTGTCAGCTTTGCAGACTTTTCCATATCTGTGGAGAACACTTAGGTGTTCAGATGTCTCACACGGGTCTTTTTAGTGTGCTTTAACTTCCTCATCGTGTCAGCAAGGCCTCTTTAGGCCAGTTATCTAGCTACAGGAGCTTTCACCCAACCCTGCCTTCAGGTTGGAGACCCCTTGCCTGGGTAACTGGCTGCTTGCGAGGGTTTGGCATGTTTATATGACACGTGGAGTGCAGGGTCATTCCCTCATCAGAGCTTCTGGGAGGAAGCAGGAACCACCATGCCCATTCAAACAAACTTGGAGAGCTGCTACTCACACAAATACACCCCAGACAACAGTCCTGGGGCTCCTCTTCCACTGCTGGTTGCAGCAGCAAGGATTTTGCCATTTTAACTTTAGTTTTATTAGTTACTGGCAAGTGTTCTACATGTGCTGTGTGATTGAAGGGTACTGGCATAGCCACAGAATATCCTGCAGCTCCACAAAGAGCACGTCACAAAAGGTAAGTGTACACATGTGCTGTATAAGTAAGTACACTTACCTGCAAATAAGCAAATAAGTACACTTTTCTGCAAAATAGGTGAAAGCCATGTGAAATGCTGAGTTTGCCAAGTAGTGCCAATTGATGAGGGGATTTTGAACCTACACCTTTCACATATCTCTCCAAGGTCTTCATTTCTCCCCCTCACACTAACTGGTATAGGTGAAAGTCTTTGTTCTCCCAAGAAACACTGAATGATGGAAACAGGATCCATGCAAATGGTGCTGAGAGCAGCGATGGGGTTGCTGCCCAGGTGGTGAAGAGAAGCTGTCTGAGATGAAACCTCTCTGAAATGCTCCCTGTTATCTGTGATGGAGACAGCATTGTACTTCCCTAAATCTTGGGATTTGCTGGGACTGCTCAAGGGCCACAGCCAATTTACTGAGCCGAGTTTAGAGTCATCTGAGTGAGGGCTTGCCGAGACAGGCTTTTCCTCCCAAAGCAATTTCTGCGATTGACAGACTGTGCACAGAACCAAAGAGCAGCTCTGACCAGCCCCCACGTGCCACGCTGGCTCAACAGTGACTTCAGCTGCTCCATGAAACCCAGTACTCCTTCAGGGAACCAATCCTGGGCACTAGCCACGTGGTCCATGCCCAGCACTTGGCATCTGTCAGGAGCCCATTCCTCTGCCCCACAGTTTCTTTCCGACAAGGAAGAAAGCATCTGGGGGATCTTGACAGTCCTTCAGGTGAGTTTTGGAGGAGGTTTGAGATCTAAGGGAATCCTGAATGCTACGAATTTGACTGTGGAAACCATTAGTGCATGGTGATTACAGACAGTAAGGAAAGAAATGACAGGGACAGAGAAGGAACTGACTATGTAAGACTGGACATCACCAGGTTGGTGGGAGGGCAAACTGGGCATTTAGTTTGGAGTTCGAATGGCAAAATAAGGGAAGAGTGCCCTGCCCTCTAAATTACTGCCTACAAACCAGGTCTGTAGCAAGAGAGGGCTCCAGACAGCAAGAAGCAAATGTTAAATGCAATTACGGCTTCTAAATGCCGATGACTTAACACAGACTATGTTGGAAATGCTGCAGATGTTGTGAGGCATGGAGGAGAGGAAGAGAAAAAACACATCAGTTGTTTTTTGCATGCCTTAAGTTACTGTAAACATCATGGAATTAGCCTGTTCACAAATTGCTGTACAGTCTGTGCAAGTGCTTTTGCTCACAGGCCCTGGGACAAACTACAGCTTCCAAGTATTTCTACAGATAAGCGCACTCCTCCTGTCAGTGGGATGGGGCAGGGAGGAGGAGCACTTGGGAATTATGTAGCATCTTCTGTATTTTCCTAACCAAATCCTTAAGCAGCATCCCAGCTGCCAACTTTCCCTAACTTCGACCATCTCTAATGACTGCCTGAAAGAGCTCTCCTTCCTCAGGCCCCCCCTCAAAAAGAAAAAAGGGGGAAAAAAGGAAATAAATCCTCTCTTATACTCTTAGGTACAATTTCAGTACATTTCTGCAAACTTAGACTTCTGAAAAAGGGTGTTAATGTCTCTGCTGGCTCAGATACCTGCCACTTGGAGCCCCAGTAGCACATAGCACACATACTTAGATTTTGCTTTAGGAACACACTGAGCAGGCACAGCCCCTGCCTGCCTGCCTGCCAGCCAAATATTTAGCTTAGTCCACAGAAGCACACCTCACCTGGTACACTTTAACTGCAGGTGCTGACAATGCAGACGCTGAAGATGCAGACTAGCCCTGTGCCTTTGCTAAAGACACTCCTGAAACATAGTCAGCTCCCACCTAACTGCTGCCAAGCCCCAGGGACGGGACACCCGTGTCCTGCTGCTTCCATGCTGCCTGTGGTAAACCTCTGAGCGTGGACTCCCGCAGTAAACACACCACTTAGTGACAGTGAGCCTGGACACCCATATTTCTTGTTGTCCCCTGCCACCATGCTGCTGCAGCCAGCACAGGGAGCTGGGGCAAGAGTGGCTGGCCAGGCTGCTGAGCCAGTGGAGCAGGGCCAGGGTCCTGGGTCTGTGCTTACTCCTAAGCCAAACCTCAGGGAGGAAAAGGGAGTTGGCAGCAGCATTTGTCCTTTTCCTTTGTCCAGAAGTTGCAAACTTTGAACCTGAAACTTTACGAGTAGCAGATGGGGCTTGTACTACACCGCTATGCACAGGTATGCTGTTTGGCTGTGCTGGGCTAAACCACTGCTGAGAACAAGCTTGGCTGCAGCAGAGAACAGTGTCTATGCTTTTGATGACAAAGAACCAGCTTTGCCATCTGTGGTGTTTTACACAAGTGCAAACAAGGAGCCGCCCCAGCCCTCTGGCTTTCTCCCTTTCCCAGCACTGGAGCAACTGCTGCATTGATCTGGGAGGCCTCAGGTTTCTCCCAAATGGAAAAGCTCTTTGTTCCCCCAAGAGGAGATCTGATAAGGTGGATGAGGAGGGACTACAGCTGGGCCACTGCAGCCTCATGGCTTTGAAAGCCATGTTTGAAGCAGGCAGTCCCTCCACTGGGAAGCAGGTGAAGGCTGCACGCAGGTGATTTTAACTCCTTGTGGACAGTTGGCTGAATATTTTGGATCATGGGGATGTCTTGAAATGCCTCCTGGGCAGAGAGTGCGTTCCAGGTGTGCCTCTAGCAGGGACCCAACCCTGTGACTCAGGGGGCTTGCTTGTCACTATAAATCTGCTGCCAGGGGTTTTCTTGCAAAACGTGGATTCCTGTGGCACTGGAGTCACTCATTTTCCACTGCTTGTTTGCCTGATCCTCATGTTCCAAAAACTCCTCGTGTTTCAAAAATAATGATTGCTTCATTAGCGTGGTGTTTGCTGCGTCTGCACAGCCTCTGCTGTTCAAGGCACTGCTCAAACACATCAGGGAGCCGCAGCATCTCCAGGGGGAGCAACAGAGTAGGTCTGCCTGAGTATTCCCAGCTACCAAGAGAAGTCTGTGATTTTAGTTTCATTTGCATCGAACTGAGACAAGGAAGCCAGATATTATATTTGGGTTTATTTTATCCAAGCATTCCAGTAATTTTTGTCTTACTTCCCACTCAAATTCAATATTTAAATGTAGTCTTTAGAAATGATTGATGTATTGAAACTGCAGACAAAATGTAGCATTTTTACATGGTCACCTCTGTATTTTTTGATAGAAGAACACTCTACTGGAAAATCTGTGACTGGCTCTAACAGCTTACATTCATTTTCTGACCTGACTTCCCAAACGTGGCTGAGGAAAGTGGGGTTGTTCAGCCTGGAGGAAAGGAGGCTGGGGGAAGACCTTATCACTCTCTACAACTACCTGAAAGGATGTTGAAGTGAGGTGGGCGCTGGTCTCTTCTCTCAAGTATCAAGCGATAGGACAAGAGGAAATGACTCCAAGCTGCACCAGGAGAGGTTTAGATTGGATATTAGGAAATATTTCTTCACTGAAGGGGTTGTCAAGCACAGGAACAGGCTGCTCAGTGGTTAAGTCACCATCCCTGGAGGTGTTTAAAAGACATATAGATGTGACACTTATGGACATGGTTTAGTGGTGGCCTTGGCAGTGCTGGGTTAACAGCTGGACTCAATGATCTTAAAGGTCTTTTCTAACCTAAACGATTCTATGATTCTAAAAGGGTTAAATGCTAGCATTCTGAAATGCTTCTTTCTTGAATATTTGTACTGACTGACAGACATGTTTCCTTCTCTCTTTAAGACATTTGACTCAGCCATGTCCATTGCAGCTGCAGAGCATGTAGCAAGTTAGCCACAAGCAAGGCTGGACTCATAAACCTTCAGATGAAACCTCTAGAGAGACTGCAGGCAATCCGCAGTGGCACCTGACTCCAGTGACCTGAGAAAGGCTGCACAGCTTCAATGACAGTGCTGCAGTCATGGGCATTCACAGTCACTTTATTCAGGCTTCAACCCCATTCTTTGCTGAACTTGAAAATTTTGTACGGTTTTGTTTGTTTGTTTGTTTCTAAGAGTGCTGCCTGCAAGATTGCTCATGCCTCATTGTGCAAAGCTAGCTCTGTAGGTCTGGGAGTACCAGCACTGTGGCCTCACTTTTCCCTGGCCAGGCAATGTTCCTGGGGAGCTCCAAGAATGGAAGCCACAGCTGGTGGCTTTCAAGGGGTCAGGAGCTGTCATTCATCCTGCAGACTGCTCTCTGGAGATGGTTAAAACATGCCATTACCTTTCTAATCTGCATCAGGTAGATGGGCTGATAACGCTGCAAAAAAATCTCCTTGCCACTTGCCTGCCTGTCCCAGAGGACTAAACGCACTCTGTACAGCAATTCTGCAAAGTGGTTTCAGTGTTCAGGGTCGCACCCTGCAAACAGTAGTGTTCAATGGGACCACTCCCATGGCAACATTAGTGTCTGAGTCAAGCCTTTTATCTAAGGTCTAGACTGAAAAGCAGAACTGGTGCTCCAGCCCTTAAAGGGATGCAGAGGTACCTGCAAAAAGCTAGGCATTTTTTACCAAATTTGATGAAAGATTAATTTAAAGCATAGTCCCATTCTGATTATGTGAAAGTGGACAGTTTTGTTGGACAGGAGTACTGCTCATGCATGTGCTGAGTCATTTCTAGTGATTTTTTGTTACAAAAATATATTAGCGTTGTATTTTGTTCACAGCGACTGGTTGGAGACAGCCCAGCGTGGGAGCTGGAGGTCTCACTCACTGGCAGCCTTTCTGACAGAGCTAAATGGACTCCCCCGACAGTGAAGAATGTGTGTTGAATTTGAGAAAATCTAAATTCCTGTAGATTTCTGGATATCCTCATTCTGAAAACACCAATTTTAGCAAATTGGCTCCAGTCTGTCTTAAAGACACGTTTGAAATGTGTAATTTTAGCTTTGAAAGGAAGTATTTAGCTAAAGAATCAGGAACATACTTCAGATGAAAGGTCTTGCTTCCTCCTCTGTTGAAACAAGGCCAGTAAAAGTTCAGGAGGAATTTTAAGGAAATTCAGTTAGATTCGCATGCCATCTGCTGCAGAACAAGCTATATCAATTCTATTTCTTCCCTTCTTAGCCCTGTTGTAGTAAATAACAGAGGAAGTATGAATATATGAGACTCCCAGTGTCTGAACTCCTGCTTCAGCAATATAATCTTCATCTATTATGGCCAAATCCCTTGTATTATTGCAACAGTGATGTTATCCACAAAAAGTTCCCCATGCCATTCAAAGTCAGTCTGCGGCTGAAATAAGAAAATATGGAAAGAGGCACTTTAAGAACCTTTGCATGACTTCAGAGGGTTTTTCCTGAAGTCAAAAGGATTGTGTTAAGAACCAGAACCATCATGACTCATATATTCCTAATCAAAAAGCTGGGTGCGTGAAAGGCTGTTCAGTTGTACAGAGACTGAACTATGTCTCCTTACAAGAGAAAAATAACACACATAAGAGGATACTCTTAAATAATTGTTGTGCTTTTCTTTTATCTGTGTGTAGGAATGAGAGGAAATCTATGTAGCTGGCACTAATGGATAACATCAGTATGCCAGTAATTGCTAATGAGAAAGCAATAGGAGTGCATTTGTCCTGAAGTGAAAGATCGATCTTTCTTTCTTTCTTTATTTCCCCACAATACATTGGGAGGTTAATAGTGTAAATTTTAGAATTCTGCTCACTAATAAATTATTTTGATAGTGATGCTTTTAGGGGCCTTTTTTGGTGTGAATTCAGTCCAAAATAACTGTACACATGCTTACAGTTAATCTGCAATCTGACATCTAGAATCCTTTTTTAAGTCTTCTGTGCTACACTCAAACAACAACATAAAACATTGTTTGCATCACATGTTTAATTTTCCATTCGACATCAGTGAAAGGGTGCAGCCACACTGGAAGTGAACACAAAACAGAGAACTAAAACCACCCAATGCTTTCATCCTGAAAAGTTGCGTAACCATTTCCAGCATAGAAGTAGGATACTCTTACTGAATAAAGCTTCCCTTTGAAAAATCACTGGTATATCGACCCATTTGTACCCAGCTATTTAATTCAAAGATTTTATTCAGCAGTTCCCTCTGCATTGCTTGTCCGAGGGAACAATTACGCAGCTGTTCTTGCTACATTCTTGTGTAGGCTGAAAGCAGGCTAAAAATTCTGGCATTAATTTACTGTAACTACAATCTGCAGTTCTCCAGGTTGTTGGTTGGTGAAGCAACACATACGCTTGACACTAATACTGTGCTTTGGCTAAACTTATTTATAGCTGTGTGCATGTGTATACACGGACGCACGCATACATCCGTACGGTTTGTGTTATAAGCAGGGCTCTGGATTCTAGCCACATTGCAGTGCTAATGATATCTGTCACTGCAACCACTTTTTGCAGCTATATTATCGGGCCGCATTCAAAACCAAAGATCTTAGAAGTACAATGCCAGACTTATTCTGCTTATTGGATTCAGCAAAGTGGTATTTCTGCACTAGTGGACACTAACCACTATTTTAGAAAGTCTGATGACGATTTTTGCAACGTTTTTAATGGAGTTTTTACTGTTAAAGTTTTAAACTCTGAACTGGCTAGTAAAAGATGAATAACCACAAAGAGAATTATTTGATTTCAAAATACTTTGACATGAAAAGCAAGCTGTCAGCAATCAGTTCACTAAAATTGCTTAATAACTGCACAGGAGTGCCACCATTTCTATCTCCAGCACTGGTTTCATGTGCATTTGTACATGCATATATGCATGCACACAATTATACATACACACACCAGAAAATAATGCAAGGTCCATGCAGCGGGTGGCCACTTAGCTGTGGTGACCCATTATTTGTGCCCAGCATGGGGCAGAGCAGCAGGAGGCAGGGTGAGCCCTGCTACCAGGGAGCTGGGATGGAGGCCCTGCCAGCTCTGGCTGGGGTACATGGGAGAACTATTGGGGGAACACAGAGAAACGAACCTTTCCTCTGTGTATGGTGGCACATTCCTGATCCACATCCACATCTAAACATTACTTTATCTTTCCTTTTCATTCCTGACCATAACAAACTGCTTCCTTCCCTCAAATCATGCATCTACGAACACTTTTATGGAGGAAAGGACTCCTAAGTCCTTTCAGCAGCAAAGGTAATTGAGATATCAGTAACTTCTGCACACAACATGCTGTGCACAGTCAATATCAGTTTCAACATTAATATCAGATGCCAGCTAAATATTGTCATTGAAATATCCCACCCTCAACTCAGAGTGCTTAACAAGCAGGCTGAGGTCAGGCCCTTAAATCAAAGCCTGCAGAAGGGAAGCTTTGCTGGTAACAGATCAGCTCTTTGAGAAGGTAAGCAGGAAATATTCATCCTCATCTCTCCTCCCTTTAGACAACACCAGCAACAGCACAGGGAATTGCGGATGGTGCAGTTTGCTCTGCACCATATACATAATTTATAGTTTTCCACTCTGGTTTTGAGTGCACATTTTTGGACTTGGGCTTGTGTTTGTAAAATGGAAGCAGGGAGCGGAGAGGAAAAAAAGCACTGCTGCAGACTTCTCCTTCTCCAGCCCCACTTTTTAGCCCACATCCTCATCTCTGACACACAGCCTTCACAGGCCAGTGAAACATGAGTGTTACACAGTATGTCTATGTATAGATGTATAAATATATATACGAAAACAGAAATGCTTGCCATGGCAAAAGGAAAAAAGAAACAAAAAGGATTATTACAATGGTCCATCTCTTTATTAGTAAAATGCCTTGGCAGAGAATTACTCCAGCATTTTGACAAGTTTCCTTTTGTGCAGACAGTCTACTGAGTGTTTACAATTCCTATAGAAGTTAAAAAAAAACAGCTGGGAAACACGCTTCTTGCTGACGTGCTCTCCTGCTCAGTGAAGTTTGACATATACAGCCATAAGTGCTAGTAAAGGTCTCCTTCCCAGATACAGACAAAACATGTAAGGCACTTACTTTGAAAATAAGATACATTTCTAATTCCTTTCAGCAAATAAACCCTTCACGTTACATTTATCTGCCCTTGCCTGCATCTGTTACGATCCTGGAAGGTTTATCAAAGCAGGAGCAGGTCACATACATGGTGCGCTTGGTCCTGCAGGACCCATCCCCAGAAGCTCTCCTTCGTGAGCTTGAGACTGTGCACATCAACGCCATCATCTCTCTGGACACAGACACTTCAGACCATCTGCCTGAATTCCCAGACCCTTCCTCCTATCCGGCCCCTGTGCCTTTAGAGAAAATCCAGGCTTTGCCACCCACACCAGCCCTCCACCACGGACTCGTAAGGAACAGCACCAGGATCTGCAGAGGTTGCAGGGAGTTTCTCTTCTCCCTGCAGCAGCTCCAGCTCCCTTTGAGAGCAAAGAGCTTTGCGTGTGACTTTGCAATCTGAGAATGTGAACTAGTCGGCAGGACACCGGGGTAAATATAAATCTGGCACTTACCCACAGGCAGTCCCTCGCAGTCTGACATCGTGCGAGAAGTCCTCCTCACCGGGGGCTTAGGAAAACCACGGCAGGACTGCAAGCACCGGTCCTTCTGCTTGCAAAGGCGGGGGGAAAAATATCTAACAATTTACAGCCACCCTTCTCTTACACTGTACATCTACCCACCCAGAGAGCTGTAGCAACAGTCCCGTCCCTGCCTTCTCATTATGGGATGTAAAGATAAGAATGTGCTTTTGTGCCAAAAGAGTGTGCTATTGGTGGATAAATTTGTTGTCATCCCTCCCCTTCGCAGAGTTTCCTCTTTAATGTCACAGAGGCACATTACCCTGTCGGAAAGGCCATCGAATATTTATGAAACGGCTTTTAAGAGCTAAGCCGCAAATCTGCGCTGGAGAACCGGGCTAATTGCTGTGCCGTGGGGTTGGTGCTGGGAGCCGCACCACTGGAGCACTCCTGCTTCCCGAGGGAGGTTCAGGGGGGACGTGGTGGGCTTGGGAATATGCTCTGGCATCTTGCGCTGTACCTTCTCAGTCTGCAGGTTAAGGAAGGGTCTGAACAGAAGTACTTGCTGCTGAAGATGGGGCAGGAGCCAGGGTGTATCTGTTTAAGAGGGAAGGAAAAAAATTATCCTCTGGTTATACTCTATATCTGAGAAATAGTTTTTTTCAGCTCTGTTACTAAAGGCTGTTTCAAGGTATGTAATAATATTGTGAATGCAGATTTCTCTGTAACTTTATGACTTTCGCTTGCTTAAAATATGCCCCTTTAATGCTACCTTAGTGATGCATTTTGTGGCTGCTCCTACAACTTATTTTTTTTAATCTTCGGAAATGTTTATGTGGCATTTGCTTGGTGTGAGATTTCCAGAGCAGTCAGTAGGGAGTGCCCTTGCACACTGGTGTGTTATTAGGCACCTTAATGAAGTGCAAGCGAAGGCTCTGGCAGCATTAGAGCCATGGTAGGCTTGGCAGAGAGACGTGTGGGACCTGGCGGGTGCCCTCAGCACCTGGGTGGTGGTTTGCTGCCACTTTTTCTTCCAGGGGCAGTCTGGGCTTTACCTGACACAGACCTTTAGTGTCTGAGCCCTTTGCAAATGGTGGGCTTTAGACCGAGAGCCAGTGTGAGGGGTGGGAGGAGAAGGAGGCTCTTTTGGGGGAACTCTGGGAAGCGCTTCCAGGCCCTGTGGCTAGATACAGCCCGTTAGGGAAATGAGCCATCAGAGCCCCAGGGGACATGTTTCTTCAAACTGCCTTGAAGAAAAAAGGATTAATTTACATGAATTGTACTAGGACTAGTTTACATGAATTGTACTAGGAGCTCACTGCACTCAGTATCTGAAAAATTTGGGCTGTTTTTACTTACGTGCCTCAGTCTAAGCACTCAAAGGCTGACACTGCTGGCTCTACCTGTTTTCTTTCTGAAAAGAAGCCTTTTAATACACTGGTGGTTACTCAGCAGCATAGCCACAGATTCAATTCAGGATGTCAGGCCAGTGACTAAGAAGCTAAAATAGCTGCAAATGTAGATAGTTACATGTTCCCAAAATCATCCCTCAGACTGCCTGCATGGGGTCAGGAGAGAGGGCCCCGAGTCTCCTATGGACACAAGGGTTTGCCAGCATGAAGATCTGTTGGCATTATTCAAGGAACAGCCTTGTCGGGGGCTGCTTTTAGGTCTGCTCATGCAACAACACAGGGATACTCACTGGTGTAAGGCTCACCTGAACAGCAGCTCTGAGGAGAAAGAGCCTCAGGTCGTGCTCTTTGCCAAAGAGGCTATACAAACAAGAAGTGCAGGGTATCTCCATCCTGCTGCCACCACAGACTCAAGGTCCCTAGCTATTCTGGAAGATAGGGAGACATGGAGATATATGGTCTTAATCTCAGTATGCATCTGGGAAGGAAAGAAGGCCTAAGCCAGATCACAGGACCTTTTTTTTCCAGCGCAGTTTCACTGCAGAAACATATTGCTCCAATGGTGAGAATCGAAGCTTTCTTAGCTTGGCCCTGTGCAAACGTAGGCTCCTTGTTCTGCAAGCATTTACGTGCCAATATAACTTCAAGCCCCACTGAAGTCCCTGGAAGTACTCACAGTTATAAAGTTAAACACATGCATAAGTATTCACAGGATCAAGGGCTCAACATCCTCACTTGTATTCACGGAGCAAACAGCTGCAGCTGATTTTGGAGTTACCTCTCACAGCTGTGTACCAGTGCTCCTCCACCACTGAAGGTTAGAGTTCCCCCACAGAGCTGGACAAGTGCCTGCAGCCAAGGCATGCCACATCACAGACTGGTGTCTTAACTCCAACTCATCTTCAAGAACACGTTAAGAAACCTATGCCTCACCCATCACCGGTACGTTGTCCTTGCCCAAGTCTGCTACAGGGGGTCAACATCTTCTGGACGAGGGGCAGAGAATGTTGAGGACAAATACATCTTAAACTATTACAGCAAAGTTGGCAAGAGTTTGTCTGCCAGAGCCATTATTAGGATTTGGCCTTGGGAGAGCTGTTCAGTGGAACACTAAAGTATGAAGTTATCCATGGGGTCAAAAGTTGAACAAATTAGACCCAGTTTTATGATGACGCTCACAAGCACTTTCATTTGATGAGGACTACTCCAATTAAAAAAATTAGCTTCTATTCCTGGATACTTTAGTTACTGTGTCAGGTTTTGAGAGGCTATAAGACTTTGTTTATTATTTGAGTAAAACTGAGCATTTCTTCTAACTTCCTCTGTTCCTCAGCTTGAAAAAAAGCCATGCTTACTCCTGGAGAAAGGCCAAGCCTGGAAAATTTAAGTCTAAGAGGAGAAAGTTTGGGGAATTTATGAATAAGCCAGGTGTCTGTCATGACAAAAAATGCAAAAGACAAAAACTGACCTAAGCAATGAAAGGTAAGAAGTAAAACACATATTATTTTAGGCGGTATTAAAATAATGTGGGAAACGTGATAAAAACCTGTCAATAACTGTTCTCACTTGAGATTTCCAAGGAACTGGAAAGACGCTTATCCCTCAACACACAAGCACCAGTCATGAATCCTTCTGGTTCATACTTCTACCTGACAGATAGTCCACTGCATAAAATCCATGACAGGTACCATGAGTGGGATGGTAAATGTAATGTATGGGAGGAAGTCACTGGAGTATTTCCTAAAGATTTACCTGGACTCATTTGGTCTCCTGTGGAAGACAGTTGCATCGCCCTGATGCATCTCGAAATATTTTATCACTTGCTAGAGTGGCCTCTCTAGAGGTTTCCAGGAAGAAATACAAATGTCTTGTTTGCTGTTTATGCCTCAAATCCTGAAGATAACCCCCACTCTGGACTGTGCAAAGGGCTTTTGAGATACCAAGAACCTGGACCTGAGCTGATATGCCTGGGGAAAGAGGATGTATGTGGGAAAACGTAGGTGCAGGGCATCTACAACAGAACAAGTACAGAGTCTCCTTAGTGCCCAAATACTTCATCTACATGAGTAAGAAATGTAGCAGGACTTAGTTTCTAAACTAGCAGTACACACATCCCATTATACTCCTCATCTAAGTGCCTAAATGCCTTGGAAAATCTAGTATGTAAGATTTTAAATCCCATGAGGGGTCATAATTTTCCCACGACCTGAGAGGCTCAGCCCTCTGACCATTCAGAGAGCCAGATCCACCCGAAAACTCCCAGCTGGACCAGGGCTTTTGCTGTTGCTGACTCACCTCTCATTCAGACACAAATGGAGCCAGTCTCATCCAAACCTCATAGGAAAAGCAGGGAGCCGCATTTCTCACTGTGGGATCTCAGGCCCTGCCAGACCCTGGCCACCTGCTAACATCACTGGTGGAAGGGCTTTGCTAAGCTCATCACTGCTGTCGGAGCATGGACAAATTGTTCTTCCCTCTGCCTTTCTCTCTCCTGACAGAGAGAAACCACAAGAAGAGAGAATGGTTTCTTTAGCTAACCAAGTCAGATCTGATTATTAAATCTTCAATTTTCCATGAGATTGAAGCAAGCACCTTACTGCCCGCTTTGGCAGGCATTTATATCTCCCATCAGTGTGATTTCTGTGCAGTTTAAATAGAGAATGGCTGAAATGCTTTTCTCCCTTCTAATTTATGCAAATTCCCTTGGGTTTTTCCTGTCGTGTGAAGAGATTTCTGCCTGTTGGATATGGGAGGATTCACAGCCTGGGCAGGGGGAGGGGAGGAATAAGGCTAGAAGAGAAACTGCAGGCTGATATAAGGAGGTTGGCATCAGGATGTGGATGACCTTGTCTCAGAGCACTAAAGGGCCCAAAACAGAGTCCTACTTGTGGGGACCATCCCCAGGCACTGGGGCGGTTATGGAGCATGGTCCA
>NW_009912576.1:12739-13345 GCF_000696875.1 Nestor notabilis | reverse complement strand
TTCCTGCTGGCACTGATAGATGAGCTGAATAAATTCAGCATGGGCTTTCTGTCCTTTGCTCCTCAAACTGTTTTCCTTGGGAGTCATGGTTGAGAACTTGTTAGCGAAGACTGGTTTTTCCCCCCTTGAAAATTCCTGAGGCTGATGGGGAGAGCACGGACCTTTCTGTCCTCTAGTCTAAGGGGTAAAATTAACCACAGCTTTTGAACTGCAATCAGATAAAATGCAGGGAATCAAGGAGGGGACCATGCTGGCCAGCCCCACCTCTCCTGAGTCACTGATGGGGCCTCAGCCATGCCTATGGGACCAGCAGACCAAATCCAGAGTCCATGGGATGCTGTGCCACATGCACATGTTGCAGAGAAATGGCTCCAGAGTGATCAGATGGGCCTGAACCTCTGCACAGCATCAGCAGAAGCCTGCCCTGAGGAAAGCAACCCAGCTCAGACTAGAAGTCAAGTGCCCAGCAAGTCCCAGTAATTGGGATTTTATTTCATTATTGTGTTCTGACATACTCTGTTCACATTTCAACTTGATGGACAGGAAGTGTAATTACGCAATCACAAGAGAAGCTGATGCACTGACAGGATCTCATGTGAGTGCATC
>NW_009912576.1:0-12708 GCF_000696875.1 Nestor notabilis | reverse complement strand
GGGAAAGAGAGTGAAAAAAGGCAAGATACAGCTGACAGCTAAACCAGTCCTCTAGGAAACAACAAATATAAAAGTGATAGCAAAATAGCTATAATAATAGTTATATATCATAACTTTGCATTAATCTCGGGGGGTTTAAGTTATTTTATTAACACAATTTTCACTAGTCACAATTGAATCTGAGCTTTGTATTCAAGAAAGGAAACGTCTCCATCACCTCCTCTGATGTCACCCCAGAGAGCAGATTAGAAGATTATCTATGTCAGATGACACCAATCCAATGGCAGGGAAAATAATTTTGCACATTCAAAGAGAAAATGGGGGAGAAATTCCAGCTATGTGCAAGAAATGTGAACCTTACCCGTGATAATTGCTGGCTCACAGAGAAATATTTTATGCAAACGTGCAGATATACAGTAAATAAGAAGATCAAAGACTTGGAAGAGGATTTATCTTAAAGAAGAAGCGAGTGGATAGTCTGAATCTCAGTGGCATTTTAGTCTCATCTAATTTGTAAGTGGTTCCATTCTCTGGGGAGGAGTTATGAAAGACCATTGAAATGATGTGAGGAAATAGAAAAACTACATCTAAAGGACAAAATTGGCTTCTGAGCTGTCACAGTTGTTACTGGTAATGTCTCCTGACACACTGGGTACCAAAAATGAGCCTGCCCTAGTGCTCAAGTGAAGTGCATGTTCACAAGGATGGAAAGAAGGTGAGCACAACAGCATGAGCCCGGCTTTCAGCATCTGCTGATAAACACAAGTGGCCTTTTGCTGGCAGGCTCTGCAGGAGTCACCCAGCACATGGGGACTGCTGAGGTTGAAGCTGTTTTCCCGTCAATACATGGTAGATTTTCATACACAGTTGCAATTAGCAGTAATGGGAGTTCCCTCTGCAAATGTTCCAGGTGTTACTGAATAGTCTCCTGGTGAACATTAAATCCAGGAAAAATTATACAATTCAATCTAATCTTGCTGCTTCTGATTTTAATGGAATTATTGCTGTTTGTTTCAGTGGGATTAAGACTGAGTCTTGCACAGCTGAGCATAGTTGTATTTGCTCTGCATGGATCTGGTGGGAAAAAAGAGTGTTGAGCCCTGAATGTAAATATTACAGTATCAAGTGGTGGGTTTGAAGAGAAGGTGAGAGTCTTGCAAACCTGATTTGGCACCTGCAGAAATAGTACTCAGGCAAACAGATGGTCTCTGCCATGAGGGAAGTCTTTAAAAGATTCACAAATGAATGAGCTTTGCCAGGTTTTTGGTGGTTCCTACAAAAATTTCTATAAATCAGCCTAACTGGGCAGGGAGGTGGAGACAGAGGAATCAATAACTTCCCCAGTCAGCTTGTATATCCAAAGTTAGCTGACAAAGGCTTCGGAGCTGGAAATTCCCAAGAGGAATTATGGAGGTGCAGTATCATCCTTTCAGAAAGCAAAAGCCACAGTGTTTGTCATGTACTATTGGTGCTCTGGGGACTAATTGCAGCCATCCGTGATTAAGGGTATCAGTTTGGTGATAAAGGAAGGTGAGGTGTCAGGCACTCTGAATTATTGGCTCATCCTGGGAATACTGAAATGTGCTTTGAGGGAGCAAGAGCATCCTCCTTTCACTGCAGGTCACAGGGAGACCACACCTTCACCCACCTTCAGTCTTGATTGAAACCAGACGCAGACAGTCCATTACCAAAGCAGAACATTTACAACAGCCAAACACAGTCCTACCTTCAAATAAATGATATCTCATTTCCAAGACTTCCTCCCTGCTCTATGCAAAGAACAGCAAGATGCTTTCACCAAGCTCAAAATACGTCATTAAAATTGCCACTGGCCAAGCTTAGCCACAACAGGTAACCAAAAGTTGAGTTTCATCCCAAACTTGAACAGAAGCAAACTATACTTTTGGGAATGACCAGCAACAGAAAGGGAGCACCAGAGAGAACTGATAATCCTCCATCTGATCATCTGTCCAGGTGATCTTCTCTATCAAAGCAACTGCTGTCTCCACAACACGGAGCAAAGGTCTGCCATACTGGAAGACAGAATTAAGGAATTGCTAGTGGAATCAGAGTTGAACAGGAGGAGAAACGATTCATCTGGGTATCTGCGAAGTTTGTAATGTGGTGCACTTTACAAACAACTTTCACTTACTTCTTGGCAAATGTTCACCACCGGTGTTTGACAGCAGGACTGATCTGGGAGGAGTTTTCATTCTCAGTTATTTGGAGCCGCCTCTGTCTTACAATAAACACAGTCACAATTAACGGAAGCAGTGACCTTGTTGGCATAGAGAACAAGACTCCGTGGGAATAGTGAATAAAGCAGATTATTACCACGTAAATTACCTCTGTAAGTCATGTTGAGGATGAGGCATGTAGCTGGCACAAAAGGAAAACCTGCTTGTGACTGCTTTAATAGCATATAAGCAGAATTTCCAAGCAGTTTCATTGAAAACAGGATTAAATTTGTTTTAAGTTTTCCAATATTGATGTTTTTCACTCCAGTTGTTTTTCACCTCCAGTTGCCTCAAGGAGAAATTCAAGACTGCCTTGGTTTGGTTAGACCTGGCTCTGGGGGTGGGAAGCCTGGGCTAAGATGCACAGCCAGGGCTGCAGCACCTCAGTGCTGAGGCAGGCACCACCGGGTGACAGGCACTCAGACCCTGGAGGGGGATCAAACTCCCCCTGCTAGCATGGAGAGGAGGAAATCCTGGAAGGAGGTGAAGTGAATTTCCTAGGCTCACCCCATGAGGATGTGGCATGGTGGCAGGGGAGCCTGGTCTCTGCTTCACAGTAGGTAAGGGGCAAACTGGAGAATCCACTAAATCAGGCTGTCAAATTGGAGTGCTGCTTGCAAGCAGGAAAGTCTCAATAAAGCTGATTTGCTTATTGTTATCAAAAAAAAAAAAAAAAAAAAAAAAGGAAGAGGAAAAAAAAGGTCTGAGTTTCTATTCAATGTTCATGAAAAATGTGAGGCATCCAGGAAGCAGAGATCAAATGTTTTATGCTTTAAAATTGTAGGGACAAGCTTCCTTGCAATTTCCTAATTTGATGCATGAAGCTGATTCTTCCTTCTCACTCTCCAGTTCTCCTCCAGGGCTAATCTGAGGACCAAATTTCTCCCACTGCTGTTTCTGCACACTGGCACTGTACCCACTGGAGTAGAGCAGTTAGGGGAATCCCAGTGTTTTCATGTGCAATTAAACAAAACCAAGAGCTCCCATCTCAGGGCAGAGCCAGGGATGCTGCTGCCTCCTGGCAATCCCTAGGATTGTCTCTTGCAGTTCTTAGTGACGTCTTGTCCCTACTGTGCCTCTTCGGCACAAATCCAAGTCATTTTTTTCCTGGATTCATTCCTCACCTATCATGTTATTAATTCACAGAAGTGACATGAATTAGTAGTAGCAGGTGAACTCTTGCCTCTGAAGCCCTGGGATACAGCTAACCAACAGGTCCTGCACATGAATTCATGGTTATGTTGTGCATAGCAGAGTGAGATGTGAAGAGCCATCCCCAGGCCACCCCTGCAGCAGCTAATGTGGACTAACCAGGAATTCTTGAAATACAGTGTCAGCATATAGTTAGTTCCATTTTATCACGAAATTATACTTAAAAGATATAAACCCTCATTGATAATGAGGTGTTAAACTTGCATGGAATAGACCAGAGAAGGCCCAAGGCTGAAGAGCTGAAAATTAAACCACCAAAGATTTTTTTTCCTTTTAATTTAGAAAGCTGCAGAAACCTAAGAGAAATCTATCTTGCAGCAGAGCCCACATCTAAGGAAATTGACCACGTATGGTCAAATGTCAAGTTTCTTCTTTTGCAAAGGGCAATGTGGCAATTGTATTTCCATTTGGAGAGAAGGTTTTCCCTTCAAGCCGAGTTTTTCAGTGGGGACAGGAGAGGGAGAGAAGGCAAAGTACACTTTTCCTTTCAGCACACATGCAGTCAGAAACCTGGCTGCTCATTTTATAAAGGTTACAGCTCCCTTCCCCACTCCTGGGTGCAGCCTGGCCAGACATGCCTTTGCTGCTGGTCGTCCCTTCCTAAGGTCTCCCTTCTTCTTCTGTGAGGTTCCTCAGATTAAAGTAAGCCGTTCAAAAGGCACACACTGCTGGCACTGAAATAACTCCCATCCACCCGTCTGCAGGGAGAGTTTGCTGGGTGCTTTCTTGCCAATTTAATGTTCCTTTTCATCACTGTTTCCTCAAGAAACAAAGTTTGCACACTCCCTTTGATAATAAATCCTCAACTCACCAGTTAGATCTAAGCAATGATGAGGTTCGAGAGGTGCTGAAGTTCCTGCAGCTTCCAGATGACATCTGGGACTCTATTAAAGGGGAGAGATTGGACCAGTTTAAGGCTGCCTGATAACAGATAGTCTGGCACTGTGAACCACAGTCAGTGTGTGTGGCCAGGCCAGCCGTGCAGCATGTACAGAGCCCTGAAGCTGGCCCATGCATGCCACCTCCATCCCTGCCAGTGGCGCAGGCAGGGTTACAAGGACAGAGGAGGAAGGTGGAGATTGAAAGAGGCTGGGGTGTCAGGCAGTACTGCAGCAGGGGCTCCTGGAGAGGCGATGGGAGACTGCTGTGATGTTGTGGGGATGGTATAGATAACCCCGTGGGAAAACAAGCATTGCTGCAGCTAGAAAAATAGGGAAGACAAAAAATTGTAGAAAGCCAGTGTTTGTCAGCACTGCAGGGGTGTAGGGGCTGTTCCCATCCCATCAGGAAGCCTGGCAAGGGCCCACTGCCCACCAACTCCCTGCACCCAGCAGGGTTGTGCTTGGCCTCAAACCTGCCCCTGTAGGGCTCAGCCCTTTCAGGACAAAGCTGAAAACTCTTCTCTTTGTTTCTGGAAGTCACCTTCTTCACCTTCACCTTCCTCCCTGACCTTCCTCCCTCTACTGCTCACCCCCCCACACCATTCAGAAGCAGGAGGCACAGCTTTCCCAGCTGCAAATCCTCCTCCCTGGTCATTTCACTGCTTCACCAGGTCACCTCCAGCCCCAGTGCAGAGCCCCCAGCTCTCCCTTCCTTTTCCCTGCTTGCTGCTATTTATTGCTCTACAGTATTCAGGGGAGGAATGCAGCCTGTCCCAGGGAAAGGGCTGCTGCCGCCAGGACTCAGCAGGCTAAGTTTAGTTCCTGGCTCTGCCAGGGATCGCCTCTGTGACACTAATCAAAGATTAAATTTCTCCCTGCCTCAGTTTCCCTCTGTAGATAGTGAAGTTACCCCTTGTAAACTGTCTGGGGCAGGAGCTGGTTTATACTGCTTGTTTACACTGCACCTACCACTGGAGCTCCTGGCCTGGCCGAGATATCGGTGTACTGCTCGTGTTATGTTTTAATTAAAGGTCTTGTTACGCTGTTGATATGAAATACAAAAATACTAACTACAGCTGAATTATAATTCTTTATATTATGCTTTTTATGTTGCGTGGAGTTCCATTCAAATTTTAATTCCCTAACAAACGACTCTGGGATTGCTCTCACAATTCTAGATATTGATGTGAGATCTGATGTGGCCAAAGACAGTCTGCCAGTCTTAGAGCCCTTCCCATGGGTTCCCCAGGAAGAAGTCAACCTTTGGAGGTGCAACCAGAGCTACAGTCTGTGTTTTGAAATGACAAGAGTCTATGAGCAACAAGGAAAGAAAACCCGCTATGTATGAGCTGAAAGCTTGGCATGGTGCTGTCTCTAAAAAATTGCTTGAACAAGACATTAAAATGCAAACCTCTTCTACCACATACATATTTCATCTGCACCTTGGAACAGTAATTAACGGCACAGGAGGCTCCATTTGACAAGCTGTCCTGAGGGCAGACTTTTTACTTCTATCTACATGAACAGTACTTGCTGCTACTCTTTCCCTTGGCAAAACTCCTCAGCTTCACCCGACTCCTTAAGTGGAGGTGAGCAGATATGGGGCTAATCCACCTTTCTCTCTCCACTGATGAATACTTCACTTAGGTACAATAGGATTAAGAGGAATAATTTTTTGAAGATGGAGGAAGATGCGCAGGGGCACACGCAGTAGGAGGTGAGGAGAAACGTAAAGCCTGTCTGCTGTGTGAAATAACCAAATGCTAATTCAAACTGAATGCCATCAAAATTAAACATCATCGGCCAAACCAGTCCCTGGTGCAGCACCAGTAGCCCAAAGGCAGATGATTTGATTTCACTGAACTTAACACCAGGAATGAACTTGACCCACAGCATTACATAGCATCTCACAGTATGGATGGGAAACCTGAAATACATCACATGCATCCAAACACGGGTGTTCTGGTTGTGGCAGGTGCTCTAACACATGTAGCTAGTTCTTAGCTCTTGTCATCCACGGTAAGTATTTTCGGTGGTCATTTATCCCCATTCTTTTCGTGGTGATGGTGGTCATTTACCTTCACCTTTATGAAGAGATTACAGAGGCTCTCAAAAATAGTAGGAACAATAAAGCAATTTGGTTTATGCACTTACTAAATATTGGATGAGCTGTATTTTTTCTAACTAATTTGAATGGAGCATGGGAAAGGAAAAAAGTGTAAGATCTTCCCAATGTAACACACATTCACACAATGTGTACTGCATCCATCACAAAACAGTCAGTTTGCAGCAGGATGGAGATGCACAGACATTAACTCTGAGAAGAGCTGAGGTGGTGTGAACCATAGGATCCCAAAGGCTTTCAGACACCAAGTCATGGATCTTAGGCTATAAGAATGAAAAAATTTAGGTTTGCTCCTTCCCTGGGCTTCATAGCATGAAAAGCTGAAGCTGCTGAGCCTGGTGCCTCTGTTCAAAGGGAGATGCTGTAGTGTTACCTGGCAGCCCTGCAGAGGGACACAGTGCCATGGTGGCAGGGACCACCTCCAAGCTTGTCACAGACCGTCTGCACAGACTCTGCTTCTGCTTTTCCAGGGGCCAGGCAACCACACAGCACCTGACTCAGCAGTACTGAACTCAGTGGGAGCTCTGCTATCAGCTTGCAGGGGACCAGGCCAATACCCAACAGTATATAATACTTACAGCTTGGTTATAGACCCTGTATGTTCCCCTGAGCACTTTTAATATCCAAAAGTAGAATTTCATGTTCGGTGTTCTGGCTCTAAGTTTTACCCTGCTGCTCATCTGCATTTGAACTACAGTGAGTTATTTAATCTGGAATCTGGCAATAGATAACACTGCTAGCTCTTCTTATCAGTGATACAGATATATAAAACCTCAGAGGTTGGGATGGCTCTGCAAACTCAATCTATTGGATAAAGTTTGATAAAACCACAACCAAAACTTGGCTTTTTGTCTGGCTCTGTTTCAGATTGCACTAAGTTTAAATTGGCTTTTGAATCTTCCAAACAAGGATTTCATTCTTTTGGGTAATTTATCTACAGCTTATTATCCATTACCTACATCTGTCTCACTATACAATATAATACTGCAAAATACTACTTTATGCTTATATCTACAGCCATAGAAACAGTCCTTTTATGAGTAGCATAAATAAAATTATTGCAAGACTGGCGATACACAAGAATGAGGGAAACTATTAAACCTTGAAATTCTGATGCTCATGCAGATACTTGACATTTCCAAAATGACACAGGCACTAATGCAACTTTGGCAAGGTGTCACAGGTTATTAAATCAGTGACAAAGAACACTTAAGGGAGACAGGCATATCAATAATGGATATGAGGGTCTTAAAGGACAGAGAAGCAAGACACCAGAAACCAAGATAGATAAGACCATTTGAGCATGGTACCCAGAAGCAGCAAGAGCTAGCAGAGTTCTCATTCTTCTGGTTAACCACCTTGTGCAGGAAAGAAACAAGGATGTAGGAAAATAATGAACTGGAGGCAGTTGCAAGCTATAAGTATTTTCTTAAGAATTCAAAGTCTCATGTTTTTATAGGTTAGTGCAGGTGTGGAGGGAGCTGGAAAGGGGACCCCTAAATCTGGTGAGAAGGCCCAGCTCTCTCTGTGCAGACACTGGGTTTCTCTCACCTTCTGCTTCCCGTACTCACCCCACCTGCAGACCTCCTGCTCATCCCCCTCTTATGGAGCTGGAAACGAACAGCAATACCGGTGCGATTAAAGATAATGAGCTGCTGATTAGCGCTGGAGAACACAACTGAAAACATTTCATTTCAATTGCCTTTCTTGTTGGGTTAATTAAAATAAAACACAAAGCTTCTCAGCTGTGTTAGGAGTCCTGCTTGGCTCAAAGCACTTCAACTGAACAGGTTTGCAATTAATACTTGTGTTGAATTCCACCTGACATTAGCATAACAAAAGAGACTAATAGCACCTTTCCAATGATTCCCAGTGATGTAGCTGCTGACTTCTTGCTGGGATGCTTGAGCTGTAGGGAAGGGGTAATGCAGTTCTTCTGCAAGACTTGCCGAAGAAGCAGTGCTTAGAGAAAATGTCCACTGACCACCTGCTTTATGGTATTTATACTGAGCTTTATACAGTGGTTAAGTATCTGTCAGCTGCGCATAATGAGACTTTGTCCAGGAAGTCTCTGAGAACTTTGGCTGTAGCATTAGGGAGAGTGTTTTTGACCCCAGACTGAGGGTTCAGAAAGTCCAGGGTCATGTTTTAGTCTGAGAGCAGCACTGCAATCATGAAAGCTGAGGTGAACGTTCATATTTTTTTTAGATTAGTCGTTTCTTTTACATATGCTCTGAGTTTATAAACTGCTTATAAACCCCGTGGACATATGTATATATGACTGCCCTCTCCTGGAAGATGATGGAGTTGCTAGTGCATTCTTCCAACCAGCTGAACATTAGACCTAGGGAAATTGTACTTTTTGTTATTTTAGAGTTCTACCACATATATTATAACACATAATCTATATATTATGTATTTAACACATAATATAATCTATATGCTATGCACATAACATACACAGGCATACGTGTATATGAGCAGGTACGTGTACCTGAATTTTCTTCAATTGTAAGCACATGGTTATAATCGATTTAACTTTTCTTCATGCAGTAGTTTATAAATATATCTGGTCTTTTTTTTCCTGCCAATTATCTTCTCATTAGATTTACTGGAAAAATATTTTAGTATCTGGTGCAGGTGCACACATCTCTAAGCTACCTTTCCTCTTTCACCTGTACATTAATAACAGCAATGACTGTACTGAGTTTAAATGAAGGGTGTGCATAGATTTCTTGTACTTTTACAAGTTGCCATCTATATTTTTAGCAGTTTCATCAAAGTGTAAACAGAAACTGGCTGTAAAGAGTTAAGTAATGAGTACAGAGGGTTTTAACCAAAACCAAATACAGTCTTTTCATAAATGTTAAGTGAGTGAAGAAAATTGTATTAGTTTCTGTCTAAATTCACTTTTTTAAAGAGTTTCTTATAGCCAGGTGGTAAGAGATCTCCGAGAGCAGCAAAGTTTCATAGAATCATATAATGGTTTGAGTTGGAAAGGACCTTAAAGATCATCTAGTTCCAACCCCCTGCCATGGCCAAGGATACCTTCCGCTAGACCAGGTTACTCAAAGCCCTGTCCAACCTGGCATTTTGTACTGTTATTACTAAGGATTATTTTCTGCCAGTATGAGCTTTTCTTCTGGGCAATTCAGAAAGCTCCCATCTGAAAATTTCAATCTACCAAGGCAGATTTCAAATGTAACCCATAGCACAAAGCTCCATCCTCGCTGAAGCGGCTGCTTGGACTGCACCAGCCTCATTCTGTAGATATTCCACAGGGGCTGCTGCAGCCAGGGCAGGCTGGCTGAAGGCTCATCTTCCTGCTCATCATGACCAATGCTGCACCAACTGATGCTGTTGCTGCTGTGACACATCACTGTGTCAAAGAGAGACATAACAGCTGCCCACTTCAAAACAGGACTGGTGCCCTGTGATGGAGGAGTGAGGCAAAAACCAGTGTGTAACATCTTATAGCAGCACAGCTCACTTACCCACAGCTGTGGAGCAGAAAGGTTGGGTTTACATCTCAGATTAAAATGTCTGGCCTAGTTTTGAATATCCTACCAAAATGTCTGCTGTTACTAATTAGCCTCCAGTGTGGGAAAGATGATGTGTAGTTAATCATTTAGGAAGCTCAGTAGGTTTACCCCATATTCAGTATTATGTTTGCCAAGGTCTTCATGCACCTGAAAGTGTCTTGCAATATTTCCTGCAAACAGATTGGCACCTCTCAGTAACACCGGGGCAACTAATAAAACTAATCAAATTCATTATCCCTCCTTTATGTTGGTATTGCTCCATTAATTTTAACAGCCTCTCTTGACACATGCAGGTATAAGGAATTCCAGACACCTGCTTTGCTATTTCTGGATGTTGACTTCAATCCAGAAAGGTCAGAAAAGCATCCTTGGGCTTAGTTAAGCAACCGGGAGGGTGTGTGTGTGTGTTTAACCTTCCAAAATTATTTTTCAATAACTCATTTTAAGGCATTTTACTGAAAAAAGAATCTAAAGCAGAAAGATTTCGTTTCTGCCTTAACAGAAAAGAACATCCTATTTTAAAATTCACACTACAAAGTACTTGATTCAGTGAGAACTAAGGACCTGACTGTGTCCCTGGCATGGTATTAAAATACTGACATTGATACCTCAGGGACTACCACAAGGACAAATTCACTAGAAGAAGCAGGGAGGAACTGCAATCATTCATTCCCCATTAACAGAGGGAAGGATGCTGCAATCCATGGGATGGGAGAGCAGATGCAACCCATTCCCTGCTTCCACCCACACCATAGCTGTGCTGGGAAAGCAAGCCCCTAGTGTCAGCTGATGGTGTGAGCATCAGTGAGTTGGGAAGGGGCAGGCCACCATGGTCACGCTCTGAGATCCTGATGGATATGTTACATGGGACTTCTCCCTATTTTAGTCATCCTCACAGGAAAAAAAAAACCCAAACAATCCTCAATTGTGTGTAAATGTGCTGCACAGAATATTTTAAGCAAAAGAGCCTACCTAACAGTATCAGCTTGTGGGTTCATGTCAGGGATGGTTTGTCAAGGTAAGAGGGGAGCATAGTCACACATGCTGATGTCCAACTTGTCCCTCTGCAGGCCCAGAAAGACTGAAACACATCCCATGCTCCACCAAACTGGTGAAAAAGCCAGTGCTGAGTGACAAATGTACTGACTTGTTGAAGTCTCTTGCCAAATTAGGCTAATCTTTCATGTAGATACAGATGGTTATCGAAAAACAGCATTCTGCTGTGTGTGTGAGGAGCAACTCTGCAAAGAGAAGCTGGAGTGAGATGGAAATGGGGCAGTCACCTCTTGTGGGGATGATCACTAGAATCAGCAGGGAAAATAGTTAACAACAGGTAGAAATGCGCAGCAGGAGCGAAAGGGGAAAGCAGACAGATGTAAGCTCCATTAGCTCATTAAAGGTGGAGATGTTGGCCTGCTGGGAAATTATTGTCCACTTTATATCTTGATATTGGAAAGAAATTAACTAAAAGAGCCAAGGCAGTTTTAGCACTTGAGCTACTTAATTATGCCTTTTAAAGTTGTCTTTGAAGCCATTGAGCGAAGGATGAATGAAACGCTCTCTGAAGATCCTTATTAGTCATTCCCTTCTCTGATGGCAATAATAATTACATCGTCCTACACTGGAAGGAGTGTTTCTAGTGAATCCCTGTACTCCTTCATAACATTTCCAGCAGGGCAGGCTGAGATAATGACATGGGTAATTAGAGCTCCAGCTGCAGGGTACAAGAGCCATGGAGGTCAGCTGTGAACATCCCTCCTTGGCAGAGCATCCCATCCTCAGATCCAGAGGCTTAGGCCAGATGTGAAAACCCTGTGACTGAGGTAAAGTCCAGCTCAAATTCTTCTACTCCTGCTCCTCTATGTGTGGACTCCAAGGGAATTTCCTTCCTTATTGCTGGCTGCAGACAGAATGGTAGATGAGACCTTTGTTAGATTTTAACCACTAGAAAACATCATTATTATCCTTCAGTCTATCCTCCTGCATAACATGCTGCTAATATTATACAGTATAAGCTGCTAATACTGAATACCCTGACACTATTAAACCTATCTGCAAATGTCCTATGGCAAAAAAAGACCCGCAAAAAGGCAGTGGTGTCTCAGCAGCACTTTTGTGCCCTTGATGCTTCATTTGGTGTTCAACAAAGTGAAGCTGCACAGAAACCGCATCCTGCGCCCTGCGAGCCCCTGCCTGTGTGGCAGCAGCAGCATCTCTGGCGAGGTGGCACGCAGGCAAAGGCAGATTGCGCTGGGACTTTCCCTGGCACCTGACACAGGCATGAATAATGAAGGGGCTCATTCATCATTTACAGAACTGCTGTTCCTGTGGATTCATCGGTGTCAGAGACTCACGTTGAAGTCTTTCTCTTTTGATCCCACTGAGCATTTGCTTTTTGTGCTCGGCAAGGTCACGCTGTCCCTAGGGTGGGGAAAGTCTCGTCATGGGGAGGCCTTAGCTGATGTATCACACATTGGCCAAGTACAGCCTGGCCAAGAACACAAAGGGATGTGTGCTCTTCAAATAACAGAAGGAAATGTGAAAGGAAGTTAAAAAAAAAAAAAAAAAAAAAAAAAGAGAAAAGAAAGAAAAAGAAAAAAAGACAAAACTCATGCTTAGAAATGTTACTGACTCTCCATCTACCACCTCTCAGTGCTCTGTCTCCTCAGTGCACCCCTCTACTGCCTGCTCAGCACCTTGTCTCCCTTCCT
>NW_009912575.1:0-42458 GCF_000696875.1 Nestor notabilis | reverse complement strand
GCTCCCGTGCCTGCCTCGGGGGGTGGGTGCGCGCCTGGGAGCGCCCGGGGCACAGGGGTTCCCGGAGACCGGGTAGGCCCCGTGCCCTCCCGGTGCGGTCCCCTTCTATCTGAAGGCATCAGTGATGGGCAGTGTTAGGGTGTCATTGCTCTCCGCAGGGAGCGGTGAGACTGCTTGATTACCTTCACACTCGAGGTGTGGTAAGGAGTTCTCCTCACAGGGGTTTGTGTTATGTTAAGGCAGGATAATCACGTAAGTTGCTTCCCTTCATAGTACAGAGAGCTTGAAGCTATTGAGGCTGAATGTGACTTCTAGAAAAGCTTAACACAGAGGAGAACCGTTGCTTTATTTAACTTCTGTAAACTTAGTTTTGTATCTAACTTCTACTTTGGAGTGAAGAAGTTGTAAACGTGCGTTTGATAAGCAGAAGCTTATCACTGAAGTGGCAGATGAGCTCTTGCAAGAGGCAGTGTTCTTGCCTTACCCAGTCAGATGTCCTGTCTCCAGTTGGTGTGTCCAGTGGTGACTGCTTCAAGTCCCCTTTCTTTGCTGAGATCTCCCAGCAGGTTTCCTGACAGGTGTCCAGGCTGTGTGTCTGTCCTCCTCTCCCACACCTGAGGTGGACTTGTGGTTCTGTGCAGACCTCAGCAGTTGGTGACAGCAGGAAGCTAGGATGGACAGGATTCAGTGGTGGATGCTCCAGGAAGTGTAACAGAAACAACAAACACAGTGTGTCCTTTCAACATCAAGGCAGGTCAGGGAGCTCCTCAAACACAGCTTGCATCTTGGGCTCTGAGATTTTTTTCTGCCTTCTAAAGGACCTATCTGCTATAGATTTGTGTGGTCTTTATCTGATAGCTTTTGTATTCTTGGCCTCTGTACCACCATGGCTGGACTACGAGCTCTTCAGTTTTATGAAATAGTGCATGGGGGAATCATAGAATAGTTCTACCTCCCTGCTCAAGCATGGTCAACTAGAGCACATTGCTCAGGATTATATCTCTGTCTATATTTGTATTGCATTTTTAATTTATTTATTTGAGACATATGACCAGCACTGCAGGGCATTATTTGTGATACAAAGATATCATGGATTTGTAGTGATGAATGCTTTTCGTTTTGTTTTCTTTCTGAGTAGTTTTTTGGGCCTTTTTTTCCATTTGTTTGTTTCTTTAATAGTCCTTCTAAGATATCTCTTCTTTCTCTTTTTATTATTTTATTTTTGAGTGGTGACACCTGTGCTGAAATATGTTGCTGCATAGATATAGTGAGGCTTTATTTTCCTCATATTATTTCACACACCGAATTTCATCAAACGTTTTGTTCTGTTATTCAGTAAACTAAATATATAAAAGCATTTTGTAAGGGAGCTTGAAAAAATCCAGGTCTGCTCCATTAACTGTTACGTTTATCCGCACACTTCATTCTGACAGAATGCTGATGCATACAGGGCACTACTTCCCTAGTATCTTATTTAGCCACAGGTCCAGTATTTCACACTTTGTTGTTGTCGTTACCTGTTTGTCAGGTAATCGAGCATATTTGTTGATTAGGCCCCATGATGATACCTGGAGTGGAAATTGGTCTTGTACTTACCACCCTTCAGGCCTAACCTGCAGCAAGACTGGTGGTGTTGTACCAGTGGCATACCATGGTTAGTAGGTGACCAGTTTAATTTTTTCAGTGCTTTATAATTTTGGGTTAATACATTCATATCCTGTTGACTTATTACTCATTTTTTTGGCTTGGTTTAAAGCCCCTTTTCTTCAGTCTTGGAGCAAGGTCTTTAGAGTCATGCTATCAAGACAAGCCTTTGAGGATCCTTTTAGTCTCCTTTGAAGTGAATGCTAAAGTCAATTACACTCTTACTTTTTGGTACTGGCTGTTAGCATCCATTCTTGGGGCTCTCTTTGCAACTTACTTGTTTCACAAGCCCCTTTGATTATTTAGCCGGGTGGTTTCTTTGGATGTAATAAAAGCTATTTCGACTATGAGCTTTATGCCTTTTACAAGCTGCTCTTCAAAATTTCTTTGCTTCCTTTACTGTGGTTTTATGTTCAGCTTTTGCTGGAGTTCTGTTATCCTCATCTTACAGATGGCTTAGTTTACTGGAATACCATCTTTTCCTTCTAATAACTTCAGCTTTGCTATTTTGAGAGCTCTGTTTAACCACAGCTTGAATTTTGTGAACTGAAATCAGATTTCTGTTGAGCAGAGTATTTAAGGAAGTTTCAAGGATTACCATTTTGTGATTTCTCTTAAGAACTTTCTTGCTCGTTTCTCTAAAAGTTCAGCTTTTCACAAAGGAAAGAAAAAAAAGATTATACAGTGAAAAACAGAGTTTGACAAAGACTAGAACAAGTAGATAAAAAGACGTGGGTCATTTCCCAGCATTTTTCAGCTGAAGTAATCTTTGGGTGTGGTACTCCAGCAGTCTAAACTGATCTAAATTGGGACTGCCACAATCCTGGCCTCAGCTTTCTGATCCCTTCCCCATTCCTATGAGCACATTCATGGAGCTAGGCCACCTGGAAGCTGATCGTTGTTTGGTTGGGGTTTTTTTCAGTAAGGGCTAGGGGCCTGTGTTTGGGTGTTTTCTGTTAATGGAGTCTGCTCCCTGGAGTAGCTCACAGCATGACTGTCAAGTACCTGCCCCGTGCACTGTGGGGTGGCAGTGGTTGTGCTAAGGGTGAAGGATGAAGAAAGGATGGCATCAACCTTAGTGTGTTGCCTTTAGATGATCTGGAAGTGGTGTTTTTTTATAGTAACACTGACAGCAGGGATGAATTCCTGGGAGAAGTATGACTCTACTGGTCAATACAATGACTATTACTATAGTTTTGCCTCTGAAAAATTCATGTCACCTCTTTGAAATTTATCTCCGTTGTTGTTTATCTCTGAAGATAACCTTTTACAGCTATTAAATATTGATGCTGTTTCTCTTGGAGCTCAGACATATCTGAATGATAACAGGGCTTAATGTGCGTGAAAAGAATAACAGTACGAATACCCACCTCCAGTGCTCTTGAATATATAACTGCCTATATCTAAAGAACCGCTTAAATCTGTTTTACAACACAGAGGTATTAGTAGCACACTGCCACTGATCAGCAGGTACCCAGGATTGCCCAGAAGAGAATCTATATGCAAAATGTGTCGTACTCTACTGTTACCTGTTTTGAATGAGATCTTTTTATCACAAGCTAGTCAGGGCAGATGGTATTCCTTGGATCACTCACTGGTAATCTTCTTTTGCCTACTATCTTGCACCAATAGAGTCTGAGATGGGTAACCTGGGCTTGGGTTGTTTTTTCTGCACACTGCTGAAACACCGTAGAGAACTCAAACTGCATGAGCTGTTGAAATATCCTATATATGGATAGATACAAACCTATGTAATACACATCAAAAGACTAGAAGTAACAAGTTCCGGAGTGGAAAAAACAAGTGATAGTGGCGTCTTGATGAATGAACTGGGGGAGCATAAAATCATTGCAGTCAGTTTTGAATCCTCCTTCACACTTGGTGTGACAAAACACAGCAAGTCCATAAGGCCAGGAGTGTAAGTGGCTGCTGAAGAGCTAAGGGGTTGGAAGTTTAGCTCAGTATGAAGAGTGTGCAGTGAGATAATTAGTGACAAAATCCTTCCGTCCTTCTGGACTGAAGCAATCTGTTGGTGACTAAGGCAAGACCTAGGTAAGGGTTAAATAACCAATTACCCTACTGCAGTCTGCCTTTTTTGTTGCTGCTTCTCATCCCATTTTAATATCCTCTGAAGCAAGACAACTGTTTTGGATTGAGCTGGTTTTGCAGTTTGACTCCATGAACTGAAGGTTGGGCGTACATCTCATCTTCACAGGGAGGACAATCCAAGAACACACAGCCTAACAGCAGTACATCCCAGCATGTGATACCTGCACAGGGTGCTGTGGGGTTATGTCAAAATCCTGGCAGGAATGTGTAGGTGCAGTGTTTCCATAGGTGGTATTACAGGCTCAGCAATAGTCTTCTGTGTGCCTTGTCTCCATGTAAGCAGCAGATGCTTCACATAGACGTGGCCTTACAAATGCAGATTATCATTTTGACTTTTGTGCTGTGGATTGTGTTGTACCTCCACAATCTATTCAGTGGAGCTACTTAAAGTTTTAAAGGATTTTTCTCTTGGATTTGTTTTCCTTTGTTCATGTGAATCAGTCAATTTTTCCACTTCCAACTGGAAAAAGAAATTGTGATAAAAATGTAATTCCTGAGAGAAAGTACTCGTATTCAAAGTCAACAAGTGAAGAATGCCAACACTAGATTAAATTCTAATCATTAAGAATTACCCTTAACTATTGCAAGAGTTTCGTAATGGGAACATTACCAAGTGCTCAGTAGTGCCAATTTGGTCTGACCTCTGAGCAGCCAAAAGTAAAGTTCTCCTTTGCATTTAAGATTTGGGGTTGTTCTGTTTTCCTTTCCCCCCCTCCTGCCTTACAGACTGACAACTTCACTGCTGCTGTTCCCTGCTGATAGCAGCAGTGTCTCATCTCGGTTTCACACTTTTCTGCTCTGGAATTTTGTGTGAGTGTGTGTGTGTTAGCAGAACTGACTTTCTGCTCTGTGGCTGGAAGGGCTGAGCGAGGAAGTGACGCCAGCCAGCTCCTTGGTCCAGAGTTCTCCTGACTGTGCTCCAACATTACACCAGGATTTAATTATGTGTTTAGTAGTCAGGAGAGATTTATCTTTGAGAGAGAAGTTTATATTTAACTTCTGGTATAAACAGGTTGATTTCCACCACCTCCCCCCCCCCAGCTTTTTTATAAACTGCAGAAGTTGGAGTTTGCCTCTTTCTGAGACAGATCAAGGGAAGTCCTTTGCTGTGTGTAATAAAAGGTTAACCAAGAGCCAGGTTTCTGTAACAAAGAACGGTACATCCTGCTGTCCTGTTCTACACATTTCATGTGCTGCACTCAAACTTACTTTGGGGATATCCTGCAACCCTCTCAGTGGTTCTGATGGTCTTCCTGATATCTTTTGTTCTTGCCGGTGTATGTGACCATACTGCCCATATATGTCACTTGTTCCCTGCATCACTTTACAATATCCATTCCTGCCATCCTGTGCTGCTTTTAATATGCATTATTTATAATTTTTTTCCTCTTGGTACTTCCATTTTTAACCTAGGTACATGGACTGGGTGTAGGAAGGAGGGGAAGAAAAGCGGGCTCTGTTATGCAGGGAGGCATCTATAGCTGTCACCTGCTCAACACAGATCTGTAATTACTGAGATGTTGAATGAGAATATGTCCTCTCTTGCGTTACTTAGTTTCCTTTCTCACCATTTCAGATTGTTACTGAAGTGGTAAAGTTCTGCCCCTCAGTAGCTGTGATGTGCCTTGAATTTGGAAGGTCATCTCTGAGTGAGTCCAAAGCCATATCCACAAGGAGAAGAGATGCAGTCAGATGGGGACAAGTTGTTGGTCTCAAGACATTAATCAGTTTCTACCTAGAATCAGCTCCGCTCAAACTTACTTTGTGACACAGCAGGATTTTATGGTGTGATATCGAAGCACAGTAGTGAGGCTGACAGTTTTTGGAGAGCCAGACAAATTATCTCTTTCCAGAGAACATTACATCCTGTGACTTGGCTCTTCTTTTCTGCAGGATGTGTGGAAGCGTGTGATTTTTCTAAACTTTTTTTGAGCATCAAGTCATATGATACTGTTCTGGTGTAAGATGAGACAGCTGTATTGCCCTTGTTTCACTCTGAACATCAGGATGTTAGTTCAGTGGGCTTCCTTATTTTTTATCCTACTCAATATTTGAGCAGGATATTGCTTCAGCCTCTTCACACACACCCCCCACCCCCGGCCACTCTTGTTATGCAGAGTGCTGTTTATATATATTTTTTTATATATATAAAAAAGTGCTTTGTGCTTTCACTAATACGACAGACTGAATTACTAAATTGAGTACCTCCAGCAGAATGAATTTTGCTCCTTGCTGCTTCCTAGTTAAGATGTCTTTAGTGAAGGAGAAAATATTCAAGGTTGGAAGTATATAAGGTAACAGGGTAGGAGTCATTGGGGGTATTCAGCTGTATTCAAAACCACCAGAAATAGCAGTTTAATGATCTGTATGGCTTCTGCTAAACAGAATTTTCACCCCTAAGGAACTATTACCACTGTCCAGAAACAGATATCTTTTCTGTAGGCAAAAACCTGTGGAGTAGCATAAGGGTGCAGCTCTGTGAACAAGTTTTTCCTCAGGTGAGCTAAAGGATGTTTGTAAGTTAGCTTTTCTGTGGTATCCATCACTGGGAGCTTCTGAATGTGTGATAAGTAGAGAGTAGTTTACGTGTGTGACTGCAGGAAAAGTGTACTGTGGAGTAGCTGGTAAATCAGCAGCCTACCTTACCTCCCAGTGCGAGGTCTGTGTAACCGTACCCTGAGGCTTTGTCTGTGCTGCGCTGGTGACTAACTGAATTCGGGCACCTTGTTTTCTCACGTGGTTTAGCAAGTTTGATGCAGTTGGGATCGAGTCGAAACCATGCCTTTTAAAACATTCAGAAATGCTGACGTGGCTGGCCATTCTCACTAGCAGGTTTGTCTAGAAATGTGTTTAAACAGAGTGTAAACCTTCATCCTGTTACAGTTTATAAGCAGGCTGACATACATTTGGTTCTTGCTTTGAACCTGTTTCTCTCCAGGTTCTTCTGTTCACATGTACTTGATGAGCAAAACAGCAGCCACTCATTGGTGGAAACAAGTAAACATGCTTTATCTGAACTGTTCAAAGCATGGGCTGTTTTGCATGGGGTGTTTCGATTCACTTTGTTTTCTGTCTTTGGCAATGGCTCTGTACCAGATGTACTGGGGAAAGATGTAACATCACGAGTAATGAACTGTTGTGGAACAGCTTTCCCACAGATGGATCTTCTCAACATGTTCTCTTCATCAACAGTCTCCTAAAAGCAGTGTAAACTGTTAAGAGAAGGTACCCAAAAACATTTAGGTGTGACAGCATCACCTCCTGCCTAGTGAAGACCGTTTGTGTGCCCAGCTGAGATATAAATGCACTGTCCTTCTCCGTTAGCACTCTCTGGAATGGTGCTCCACTCAAATGATCCCACTGTATTGCAGCTGGTAACCGGCTGTTACCACAAACATGAGAGCAGCTGTTTTCTGTAGGGTGATGGAGACCTGCTTTAGCTCATGTGGTTAATGCTGGAAAGACTCTAGTCTGTGTTTCCTAGTCCAAGTTCTGACTGAGGCTGTGAATTACATTTGAAGTGACTATATTTGGTTACTTTAATAAAATATTTTAATGTATGGAGAAGAACATAATTTGGAGAATAAAAATATAAATAGTAACAATAAAGAATATGGAACCCTTCAACCATTCAAGTCACTTGCTCCCCAGCTCAATGGGGAAAAAATGTTGTGAGTTAGCTGCCACAAGTTTTTGACAGGTATTTAATACCCATTGGAAGTCAACTCAAGATCAGCACTTTGGTTGTAGTCAATGAACACCACATAAAATATGCGCTGGATCCCTTTTTTTAAGGAGATGGCAAAGATTTAACAGTCACACTGCAAAATCCTTCCTGAGACTGTTTGCTGTGCTTGTCATCCCATCCCAGTGCCGTTTGACAGGAGGTTTATTTCTGCTTTTATTCTTTTTGGGAGGGTTGAAGAAATAATCACAGTCATTCCTGCAAACCCTCTGATGTTTTTGTGGTTAATTTTAAATCCTGAAAGTAATATTTTTTTAAATATTTTTGGACCTTGTGTTTTGAGTAGAGACATTTTTTTTTATCATGGGATAAATTATCGAAGGGAGCTTTTAAAAATATTGATTATATCTGCTGGGTTAAAACCTTGTGCTTCTCAAGAAACTTAACCTTTCTATAAATAATGCAGTGCAAAAGAATGCTTATGAAATGGCTGACTTGCCACATTTACTTGGTGCTTTCTGGGCAATAGTATGGGCATGAGATCATGGGAATTTACTGTTCTGCTTATGAAAGCTGACCTGGTTGGAGAAGGATGCCATTGGTATTTGAATTGGTAGCTGAGCACTTGAAGAGAAACCTCTTATTTTCAAATATATAAGGAAGAAGTTCTTTACAGTGAGGGTGGTGAGGCACTGGAATGGGTTGCCCAAGGAAGTTGTGAATGCTCCATCCCTGGCAGTGTTCAAGGCCAGGTTGGACAGAGCCTTGGGTGACACGGTTTAGCGTGAGGTGACCCTGCTCAGGGCAGGGGGGTTGGAACTAGATGATCTTAAGGTCCTTTCTACCTTAACTATGCTATGATTGTGTATGCAGTGGCCTCCAACTTGGTGAGCTAAGCTGTTGCCCAGCACATTTGTTAGCTCTTTGCTGCTGGAGTAGCCTGCTGCAATGTGTGCTGGCCCATAAGTTATTTAAAAGGTACTTTGCTGTGTTAGGTTGCAAAGTCTAGTAGCAGTGGGGTTTTAGCCTTGAAACAAGGTGAAAGAAAAGGAGGAAATGGTTGGTGAGTTCGAAGTTGGAGGTAATGGAAAAGTCACTGCTGTGGATTTCTTCTTGAGAACTCTGGAATGTTGTCTGTCACCAATGTTCCTTCCCTGTTTCGCTTACAAATGTATATGTGCATGTTCTGGGGAGGTCCCCCTCCAGTAGAGAAGGTGCAACGAGGTGAAGGCTGGTGATCACAAATAAATATTTGGGATATCAGGATGAAATTAAGGTGTCCTCCAAAAAGAGAGAAATGCAGAAATCTAGGAGGGGCTGGACGGAAAGCAACCACAGGAAAGTGGTTTGGGAAAACCTGAGTCAGCTTGGCATTGTTGAAGCCTATGGGAAATTACCCTTGGACCACAATGAAGATAACAAGGAAGGAATGCCAGAAAGATTATTACACTTGAATAAAAAGTAGTCAAGTATATGCTTGCTGTGGCTCCCATCCAGAGACTGCTGTGCAGTTGGACTATGTACAGCTCTGTATATTTCTTAAATTAATGACACTTCATCTTTTATTTTTCAATAAGCCGTGACCGTGGATTCATTTCCACAGTATGAAAAGCTTACACAAAAAACTTGGTTTGAGTGTGTTACCAATACATTTTTCCACATCTCTCTGACACCTCAGTTAGGTCACAGATTTATGTCTAGCAGCAGCATGTCTTAAGTCTTTACTTATGTTGCAAGTAAAATTAAAAGCAAACAAATTTAGGAAGGGTAAGAGGAAATAGGAACAAGTGCATTCTTGTTTCAGGGTTCCAGGAACTAGGAGTGTCCTGTGTTTTTCATTTGTTACTTTAACAGAATCGTCTTACTCATCTGCATCAACTCTGTAGGTCATGTTCTTACTACCCTTCCCATGTCTCTCTGAGGCATTTTCAAAGGGTATCTGTGTGTATGAGGTGGAGCAGGACTTCTGAAGTTCTCCTTGCCTACGAAATAAAACCCCCTGATTTCTTCAGCAGACTTCTCAGTTCTCCTGCCATGAAACAGACATTTTGTCTGGCTGTCGTGGCAGCTGCATCTTGCTCTTTGGCATGACCTTCCCCTGGTTATGAGCTGTACTTTGCAGGAAGGAGTGGAAAGGGGCAGAAGGAGTAAGTGTTTTGCAGCTGGGTTTGTGCCTCTTTGCTTGGCAAGTCCCCCTGTTAGTAAGTCCCTGAGCAGTGTAGCGGTGGTATCGCACCTCTTGCTCTATGACCCACGTACCACATGCTTGCTCTGTATCTGTATATCAATGTTCAGTTTAATTGAGGGGTCTGCTCTTAGTTGAGTGTGTTGAAAGAATTTCAGGTTTAATTAAAAAAATTTAGGACTAGACAGTTTAATGAGGGTGTTGGAGTTGTTTTCCAGAATTGATTTTTCCTGCCTGTCCTTATCCTCCTCCCAGGTAGTTCTGGATGAGGGCAAGTTCCAGACCATAAGCAATAAATTATAATGGGCTTTTTAAAGAAAAGGGTTGTTTTGGGGACTTTTTGTTAGGTATTTGCTAACTGTGTGGCTCTGATGAACCAGCTCTGCAGCATGCACCAAGCTGGCAATGAAGGCACTGCCTGGCATGCAGCAACTGGGCATGTAGGAGAAAAAAACCACAGCACAAAGGAAGGTGGTGGAAACTTGCCTTTGCATATAACCCGAAACGCATGGTAATCGATTGCAGGTGCTCTCGACCTGTGGGTTGTAAACAGAAATCAGGAAATTGCAACTGCTCTGCCCTTCCTGTGTTGCTCAACGGCAGGGGAGCGGCAGCCGGGCAGGGAGAAGCCTGGGAGCTGCTGCTGGTGGTGGCTTCTGCTGCACCAGGAGGCAGCTCTGTCACCTGTCCGTCACTCTGCTAGTAGGAGTGGTGCAGGGCCATGAGGGCTGTAAGGGCCATCTTTGTTTCTGCAGCTCCCTCGCTCCAGCGTGCACAAGCACATGTGTGTACATACACTGGTGCAAAAGAGAAGGCAGAGTGCTTGCCTTGCCTCAAACAGTACACCCATTTTTAAAGGCTTTCCTGGGCTTTAGAAGCATGTATCTGGGGATAAATAATTGTACAGAGTGTCAGGTTTTAAAAAAAAAAAAAAAGTATAAGATTTCAGGAGCTATCCCAATCTAGATTTCAATTTTGCAATCTTGGCTTGGCTTGGTTGCACAAGAGCCAGTAAAACTTAGCTTACTAGTGGTGCCACTTAAAAGCCCAGTAAGATGCGCAAGGTTACCTGGCTGAGTGGTGTGAGCTGATAATTGGGGGCTCTGAAGAAGTGGAAGTCCATCTTTATTAAGAAAACCCCACTTCAGTAGCTGTTATGTCTGGTTTAGAAGCACAACTGGATACGAAGGGAAGAAAAATGGGAATTATTTAAATAATGGCTAGACAAGCACTTCAGCCTCTTGTAAAACGCATCTGACTGCTCATTTGGTGCAGTGAAAAGAGTGAACACCTCTGGTAGAAAAGGAAGACGGTGATGTGGGAATAGGGCCTCTAAGGCTGTAAATAGCAAATGAATTGATGGGCACTGGTAGAAGTGAAGGTGGTTGTCGGGTGTCTCAGTGGGTGCTGGGTGCCCCTAGTGAAGGGATGCGTTACAAAGCAGCAGGAGGCAAACGCCACTGGCAGCTGGCATTGTGCTCTTGTTAGTGGTGGAAGCATCTGCAGAGTATTGACCTGAATTTGTAATCTGTGTGCTGCTCCCATAGGGGTTCAGGCTCTTGGTCCTCTGAACAAGTTTTCATGTTGAGTGTGGAAATCAAAGGAGTTTTGCGTGGTGGTAAAGTATTGGGAAACCAAGGTACCTGGAGGTGCCTCATGTGAGGTGCCTTGTTAGTTATTTCTGATGGATTGTGCTATGCAGGCATCTGTTTTCTGGCTGCTGTTGGACAGAAAGGCAATAAATGCAGTCCTGATCTGCACTGAATTTGGTAGAAGTTGCCTAAGTTAAATTGTTTTCTTCCTTAGACTAGGGTGGGGACCAGCAGGTGAGGAGGGTGATTCACTCCAGAGAAATGGGGATGTTCTCTCCCTCATTTAGTTTCCAGGGGGCAGCCAGGAAGGGCATTTGCCTCTCTCAGATCATTTCTTGTCTTGCACCATGGTTTTTACTTGTCTACACAAAATACACCTTTACAGAAATGTACAATAGTTATCCTAAAATTGCAGGAAACTGGTCTCGCTGTTGAAATGGGAGACTCTCTTTTGCTGTTTTGTGTATGCATTTGTGAAAGAGAGTCACTTGAAACTAAAACTTTCCTCATTGCTCTTCCAGACACAGTTGAGTCCATGCTTTCAGACTACGACATTCTTTCTCAGTCTAGCATCCAGCAACACTCACTGAAGAAGAGGGACCTCCAGCCTGAGACACACGTAGAGAGGCTCTTAAGTTTCTCAGCCCTGCAAAGGTAATGAAATCATCAGCACTGAAACAGCTGATGATATTTTTCTTACAGTTTGTGATGTATAATGCACAGTTCCAGACCCAGAAATGGTTATCTTGTTTTCTGTCCTGACTGGCTAGTTCTTCTAAGTGAGTGTTCTACTGGTCGTATGACTTCAAAGAGGCGCAGAGGAAACCAAAAAATAGGTTGCACTGTGTTACTGTGTTTGCTGAAGTGGCAGTGACTTAAGATTTCTTTTGCTTTGTTCTTAGCTTTAGTTTCACGTAGGTTACATCCACTGGTTGAGTTGGATCCCACTTACACCTCATCTGGCAACATTGTTATGCTTCTTGACTGTCCTGGTTTCTTGAACATCTCTGCCTTCAGTCTGCGGATTGCATGTGGTGTCTTGTCCAAGGGATTGATTGTATTTTGACTTTCAAGGAGGTTTAGTTCTCTTCCTACTGAGTGTAAATTTCCCATTCCGTAAGACACTTCTTTTATTAACATCTTTTTATAAGACAGGGAACAGAAGCATAGGTGAAAGGGGAAGGAGAGGTAGAAGAAAGCAGACATAAAGGTTGTAGGAATTTTATTCTGAGTGTCAGAAAGTGCCTTGCAGCTATTTGAGTAATGAAACTGTGAATCTAAAATGGGGGAGAAGGGTGAGAATAGCTGTATTAATAAGTGTAGGTCAGTTTTGTTCATCTGACATCTTTGTCTACTGTGTTCTTATGTGCCTTCCCCTGCCTGTCATCAGTAACTGTCGTGCAAGTTGTTATGTACATTTTTTGAATCTCTAAATGTTTGGAGGGAGTAATTTTCAAGTACCAAGTACACAAGGTTAATGGGATCAAATGTCTGGCTGTCCCCATTTTGCACTGCCTCGTGCACCCTGACTTTATGGTGAGTTTGCAATGCTGCCAGTGATAATTCCAGAATAATTGCAGAGGGGCATACCAAAAATCTTTGACCCAAAGCCTACATAAACCAAGAGCCCATGAAGCTGCTTCCAGAGAAGGTTCTCTGCTTGGGATAGTCACAGAAACTGAAGGCTATATATATCATAAAAATCTGCAGAGTTGGTACTTCTGTTTATTCTGACTGTATTACTTCAGAAAATAAGAACTTCAAGATAGTTTAATCAAAAATAGATGAACAAATTCCTTCGTCTGATTTTTCTTCAAATATTTACCACTAACTGGGTTTGCTTGACTGCAGATGGAGAAGGTGCATCATGAGCAAACTGTGACTGTTCTGGATTTGAGTGTTTATTTTTTATGTTTTTAATTAAACATAATTATCTCTTAAAAAATACTTACAGTTATGAATACCACAGTATATGTTTTTGTAGCCTGCTCATCAGAACTAATGCTTTCCAACTTCTTTTGGGCTCTCAAAAACGAGGACTGGATGTATGTTGTGTGTATGCCTTGCTTAAAAATAAATGGAAGTAAATTCTTTTACAGGCACTTTAAATTATACTTAACTGCAACTGCTGAACACTTTTCAGAAAGATTTCAAGCATTAATTGTGGATGGTGAAGGCAAGGAAAAGGAGTATCGTGTTCAGTGGCAAGACTTCTTCACTGGACATGTTGTTGGTTAGTATGAACCGAACTGTGTGTTAGCGCTGAGAAAGTGCAGCTTTGCATGAGTCTCTTGGCCAAAGAAAATAGTGTATTGCCCTCATTTTCATCAGATATGGTTAGGATGAGCAAGTAAACTTGATTCTTGTGTCCCTTGGGTTTTCTGGGTTTGTTTTCGTGGTGAGTTTGGGGTTTTTTAGGTTTGGAGGGGGGTAGGGTTTTATGAGCTATTGAACCTAGGTTCTAGGATAGTATTCTTCTGTTTAGGTTGGCAGAACACAAAGATATAATTATTTAAGATGCAACTTGTGATTTTTTTTTTTTTTTTTTTTTTTTTCCCTTTTAGAAGGAAGCTGATATCTGTAATTCAGTGTAAATTGAATGTAAGACTTGAGTATTCCTTGTTCCAGAACACAAAGATCAGGTAGTGCTGATGCAGTGTTGCCCAGAGTGTTAGATTAAAAGACTTTAAGATGGTTCTTTGCAGGTTACTTTTCTGTAAAGAGGGCGTATCTTGCTCCACTTCAGTCCAGCACTAATGCTTCTGTTTAGTGGTTTTGGTTTTTTTGTTGCCTGTGCGAGGTGGCAAACGTCTTTTCCACTGGAATGCCAGCTGATGCCATGGAACTTCTGATAGTAGTAACATGCCTTGGTTGGCAGAAATATTCTGTGCCCCATTCCTAATGCCCAGAGCCATCTCAACGCTTCCTGCAAAATAGCAGTTAAATCTGAGTCTTGGTGACTGTGACTATTGGGAAGTTAAGATTGAGGCTGGTTCATTTCTCCTTTTTTTTTTTTTTTTTTTTTTTTTCTTCATTGAACTGGACAGTACATAGTGTTTTTCAGAGACCAAGGAAGTTAACTTGGTGTGAAGCTTAGAAACAGTTATAAAAACCCAAACAGTGTCTGTGCAGGAGTGTGTGCAAATAGATCTGAATTAATTTGTTTTTTTCCTTGCTTATATTAAAGGAGAGCATAATTCCAAAGTTGTGGCGCATATTGGGGATGAAGATTTTACAGTGAGAATCAGTACTGATGGAGAAGAATATAATATCGAGGTATGCTTTGCTGTTGAAAGCTCTATTCAGACAATCATCTCTTTTCCCTGTGGGTGTTTCTCTTTCTAGTTAGTCACACTGACACCTCTGTGGCTCAAAATAGACTTGGCGGTGATGTTTGTTGTGGGGTGGGTGGGGAGCAGGGAGAGAAATATGAAACCAATTTGACTTTTGCAAGTGTTGGGTTTTACTAGTGAGTGACATTGTCATGACATTTGCATGGTTCAGATGCATCAGGGAGAAGGTATGTTTTAAACAGGAAAGGGGTTCGGAAACAGAAATTGATAGTGTTAGTAATTAGTGGTGATCATGTCCTCTGCAATAACAAACTGAGCATCCTTCTGAGCAAAGTCAAGGTCTGGAGAGCTTTTTAAAACTTTAGCTTTGTTAAGTCTTGGAATTTTTTCCTTCCTTAGAGCTTTATTTGAAAATCTGGTATTTTTCCCTGTTTTCTTATTGTTTTTTTTTCACCACTTCCATTGCTTGTGTTATTTTAAACTATTGGTTTAAAAAAACATATTCAACAAATACATAATTAGAGACTATCCTAATGAGTTGTTTGGTGCAGCATATTCCCAGGCACAAGCTGTATTAGAATGGCTGAATAACAGTAATTATGGCCGAGTGTTATATGGATAGTGTAATTGTCTCCAAACCCAAGGATATGCGGAATTATGGGTAAACCTGGGAAATCCAGTCATGTTAAGATACGAAAATGTGTTTAGAATACCCAAACCACTGTACTTGTCTTTTATATTAAGAGCATATAATAGGTGTTTGATTGTGATTGAAGACACTTCTGTGTTTGTGGTGCAGAGTCGTGTCAGCACATCTGTTTTCCATGCAGCCAACCCCTTTGCTCCTCGCTGGCTGTGTCTGTACAGCTAAAGACAGGCAATGGTGTGGAAGCTTTGACTTACCCTCGCTGCCTAGCTGTTAGTGTCCCCAGGTCAGCTTCAGCCCCTAGCCAGCCCCACGTGAGGCAGTGCCCATGTACATCGGAGATGCTGTGTGCCAGAGAC
The DNA here is from genome assembly GCF_000696875.1 of Nestor notabilis. Taxonomy (NCBI): domain Eukaryota; kingdom Metazoa; phylum Chordata; class Aves; order Psittaciformes; family Psittacidae; genus Nestor; species Nestor notabilis. The sequence goes on along the minus strand of NW_009912575.1, from coordinate 26,945 downwards.
GATTCCTGAAAGGCAGCACAAAGGACAAAGCCACTCCTGCCATTGCCTGCCTTTGCTTTCATGGTCCTCCTGTACTGTTTGGAAAGGCTGCACACCTTTGTATAAACCCCTGGTGCCCTCACACCGTGCCCCAGGGTGTGAAATGTGCCCTCAGTTTTGTGCTGCAGATACATGGCTGCTGGGCTGGCACAGCCATCACATCTTGGGACCTTTTTGGTGTCAGCCAAAAGCACAGTGTGCTAAATCGTAGCAGTGCCTTAGGGCCACAGGAGACCCAGACCCAGGTGCTCTGCATCGTGGATGTGGGCAGTCTATGCTATACCATTTCCATGCATCTGCTATGGAAATTACTGTCTTTTGTTGGGATCTCATAGTTCTCTGTGGTTTTGGAGAAGTTTTCACTGCTATAAGTGACTTGTGTAGCTACTGAATGTTGAAGAGACTGCCTTCTGCTGTGAAGACTGTGTTCTCTGTGCACTTAGATATTCTCCATTATATGCCAGCTCCTGTGCTTCTTGTGGTCAGTGTGTTTGTTAGCATAATCATCTCCTCCCTGGCTGTGCCTGTCTCCATACTGTGATGGAGGGAGTGAAGGAGCCTGAGATGCCTCCTCTGCTTAGAATCATAGAATCAACTAGATTGGAAAAGACCTTTAAGACCATCAGGTCCAACAGTTACCCAATAATTCTATGATTAATGGACGTATTGCTGTGGGTGAGATTATCATAGTCCAGTGCATCTGTGTGTGTACACATAAAGCTGTGGAGATTTGATGGTGCATACGTGTCATTTTTTTACTTACATATACTTAGTCTTTGCATTCATTGTGTTCTGAATTAGTTGAATTTCTGTTCTTGTGCTGTCAGCCACTGTGGAGATTTATAGATAACATGCAAGATGAAAGACTGCTTGTCTACAGATCTGAAGATATTAAAGACTTCTCAAGATTGCAGTCCCCCAAAGTATGTGGTTATTTAAAGCTGAATGAAGAAGAACTGCTGCCAGAAGGATTGGAAGACAGGAAACAAAACGAAGGTGAGTGTCCACACCTTGGGAGAGCAGCATCTTTGAAAAATGCTTGAATTCTGGCTGTGCTGGCAAGTAAGATCAGAACCTGGGCAATAATCTGTGTTACTGCTTCTAGTTTAAATATTGGCTCTTCAAATTCACTGGTGGGGGGAAAAAAGTAGCACTCTTCCTCCTTGCCGCTTCCCCATCCAAAAAAGCCTCCAGAGGTTGGGATAATGATTAGGAACAGGAGGAAGAGAGGTGTTAAGGCTGAAGTGATGACCATAAAAGCTCTATAGGTAAGTCTGTTGAATAACTCAGTTTTGCTATGAATCAGTTCTTTCTTTACAATAAGTTTGAGGCCTGTTATGAAGAAAAAAAGTAAGAATAGGTATTTAACACCCCAAACCAACAAAAAGCAAAACCAAAAAATAACCCCCAAAAGTAAACATCCCCGTTCTCCCCCTCAAAACCCCATCCAAACTGACATTCATGTTTTAAATAAGGCTAATAGACACAGCAGTGGCGGTTTCAGAGTGTTTATTTAATTGTATTTAAAACGTTTGTATTAGCAAGCATCCATCGGGAGAAAAGAGCCATTCCAGAGACCTCCAAAAACACATGCAAGATGTTGGTGGTGGCAGATCATCGTTTTTTCAAGTATATGGGCCGTGGGGAAGAGAGTACCACCATCAACTATTTGGTAAGTCAATGTACTGTGTTACAATTTGCTGGAATAGATGCAGGAAAAAACAGTGACTCAATAGTTACACCAGCATACATCATGTACTACTTTTGTACAACATAATGGATTTGCATCTCATGGCTCTGTGTGCTTTTTGCCTGCTTTAAAAATGTTTTGTAATGGTGAGACTGCAGTTAAATAGTCTTCAACATTCACTTACAAACAAATCCCTCCCCTTCATGTAATTCTTGTGGCTATACTATTTTCTTCTTCCAGTTAGGACTTTACAATCTCCTGGATTTTGAAATCCACTGCAAACAATCTGAGCATCTTTAAAGATCCAGCATGTTTAAAACTCATATGACAGGCAAAAGCAACTTGTATATATTTTATTTTTTTTTTTTTTTTTACTATTATTATTATTTTCCTTCCAAATTCTTCCATGATCTTCTGTGCAGAACAGTCAAAGTGGAAGCAGACGTGGTAAACAATTTGTTTGGTTGTTCATGGGTGTTGTGGCTTAACCCCAGCAGGCAGCTCCGCACCACGCAGGCACTGGTTCACCCCTTCCCGTGGGAGAGAATCAGAAGGGTAAAGGTGAAACAACTTGAGGGTTGGGATAAAAACAGTTTAATAGGTAAATCAAAAGCTGTGCATACAGCAAAGCAAAATAAGGAATTAATGCACAGCTTCCCATCATCAGGCAGGTGTTCAGCCAGCCTCAGCAAAGTGGGGCTCCAACACGTGGGCTGGTTACCAAGTAACCCAGCCAAAACCAGTACAATGGGGCTGTCTGCCTGACAAGCTTTTGTGAAACAGAACGCCTGCCCACAGCCTTTCAGTCCCCAAACCCATACACTCCACTCCTGCTGGAGACAAAAACAAATGAAACCACTTTTGGAGGTCTGTTGTTTGTCGAGAGTCTCTTTCTGAGCCTGAGTCTTTGAAATGCTAATCACTGTGTTCCACCTTTGCTGGCTTTTTGACATTTCTGTTCCCAGAAATGTTTACCTTCCCCAGGTAACAATTGGTGTGTTTGCAGAGATGCTGTTATCCCAGCATGTCACACTCTGAGGCTAACCTACTGCTGTGGTTCCTGGGTACCTGTGTACTGTTAACAACACGGTGCTTGGAAAACTAAAGCATAAACTATTATCAAATGACTCTGAATGTCAGTTCTTACTCTGAGCAAGTTTGGTGGTTTATATGTAGTAGGAGGTAGCTTTTAAGATGCTGAGAACAGCTTGAAAAGAGGGGTATTGATAGTGAGCATTGATGAGAGACTTTCTGGAACCGTGTGCTTGACCCATAATGAGGAAAATAATAGGGTTTTGGCTGGGAGAGGGAAGCAAGCCTCGGGGGTCAGTTAAACTAGTTAAGCATTGTGCTAAAACAAAGCAGTAAAAACAACTCCCTCTTCTGCCCTTCCCCCTCAAAAAAACCTGGAAAACTAGTATCTGAACAGTGTTTTCCAAGACGTTTTGTTCTTAATATTATTGCTTTTCTACTACAGATGAAAGTGATAAATGGGGAACTTTGTACTGCTTCTCCCCCCCACAAGGATGGAGAATTTTCAGGGATATATTTGATAATACTCTCTGGATCCAAGTACTATTGGTTTTGGATCAGTCAGTGTGTCTGTTCTGTTCTTTGAGGTTCGATTTTAATTTGAAGTGATTTGTTTCTAGATGAATACGTTGTTGTTTTTCTTAGTGTCTTGAACTTTATTACATGAAAGCTCAGAACTCAGTAACTTGTTTTTCTTTTCTACATAGATCGAATTGATAGACAGAGTAGATGACATCTACCGAAATACTTCCTGGGACAACGGAGCCTTCAATGGGTACGGCATACAGATAGAGCAGGTATTCAGTGACTCATGCAGAGGGCTTCCAATTTAAAGGATAAGAACATGATTTAGTTGTCAGGGTTTCTGATTATTTTGTCTGGATTAGAGCAAAAAAAACCAAATCCTGAATTCTTTACTCCAGCCAGGAGCACTCTGAAATAGTATGTTGCCAGTGGTGCTGTTAATGATGAGACACAGCATGCTCATCTTCAGTTCCTTGCAGCATTTGAGATGGGAGTTTTCAGAGGAGTATTTCCATATTTAATCTCAATTCACGGTTGCTTTTATTTTTTTCCCCCCCTGAATATGAGCAATTCTTGTTTCTGTCAGACATCTTTTATGCATGTATGTGATGTTTCTGTCTGTGGCTAGTGCTTAGCTTACAAAGCCTGAGTTGGCCTAAAACACAGATGAAAAAGCACAAATCCTGCCCGGATAGAGCTTTAATAACTCCCTTACACATCATGATACCACAGTAGCGTGGAGGTTGGTATAGGGTGGACGTAGGGGATGTGACAACTTCAATGTATATGACTGATTCTGAAAGTTAATGCACAGAAATCTGGGAAAGGGCTTTAAAGAGAAGAGGAATCCATCAGCTCAGAGCACTGCAAGAGCTGTGATGTGAGACATGGAGACTAATGGCACAAGCTAGCTGCCCCTCTGCTGGGGAAAGGGCTGTGGGAGCAAGGAAGGAAAGTCAACTGGGGAGTGGGGAAGAACATGATGCACCAATTCCATGTTACTGGGAAAGTAGCAGTTCTTTAAAATGCATTTTGCTTAGCTAGAAATGGTCTGGAATTATTTATACTAGATGTAAATCCTGGTTGCATTTGGTTCTTTTGATAGAGTCACATGCATCTTAAAGCAGAAAGTTACAGTGAATACTGTTGATGTTACCCTAATGATTGTAGTTGGTTTATTTTAACTAGCAGAGACTGAAAAGTTAACATCAGAAGCATGCTGAGTCTGAATTTTTCTCCTTGCAGATGTATTGAGACATATAAGATTACATTGAAAACTTTTCTGTAGCTATAAAATTGACCCAAATTCCTCTACATTATTGTTGCCCTTTCTGAAATGTAGATTATCATCCATAATGAGCCAAATCTTGTAAAACCTGGAGAAAAGCATTACAATATGGCAAAAAGTTACCCAGATGATAAGAAAGATGCCTGGGATGTGAAAATGCTGCTAGAGGTAAGTTGTAACCCTTGAAAAAGTGTGCCCCTTACAGAGAATTTCTCATTCCTACAGCTGCTCTGTAGTAACAGAGGAAACTCCTCTACTTCCTTTGCATGACGTGTACATGTTACATAAAGTAGCCAATGTGCCCTGTAGCCCATGGTAAAGGCCTCCACTGCATAATTACAGAGCACACACCAATTAGTATTCTTAACATGTGGTCTGAGTCAGAAAGGCAGTCCTGATATGTCTTGCCCTGAGACTGGCTGCCTTGTGCCCTTCCTCAAATTACTGTACTTGATTTTCCCCTCTCTTGAAAAGGGGAAGGCAGTAAGTTGCATAAATGAATGTGCCAGTATACTTGGGTATTCATTTAATTTTCTACAGCTCTGTAGGGCAGCTAAATAGCTGCTGTTTTCTGACTTAACCAGTTCTAGAAGGTGCTTGTCTGGCTCATTATATCAATGTTCTTGTCTGTAGACTTGTAATGTGCACCATAAACTGTCTTACGAAGATTTGACTATTTTTTTCCCTCTTTTTAAAGCAATTTAGCTTTGATATTGCTGAGAAAGCAGCTCATGTGTGTCTTGCTCATCTCTTCACGTATCAAGATTTTGACATGGGAACGCTTGGATTGGCTTATGTTGGCTCTCCCAGACCTAACAGCCATGGTGGCATTTGTCCTAAAGGCAAGGCTGCTTTTCCTTCTGTCCCAGTTGTGGGTTGAAAGCTGATTTTTGTGATATGTGTTTCATCCTCTTCTCCGACTCTCATGGAGCATGTGTTATTTGCCTAGACTCTAGTCATAGAATCATAAAAAAGCTTGGGTTGGAAGAGATCTGAAAGATCACCCAGTTCCAACCCCCCTGCCATGGGCAGGGACACCTTCCACTACACCAGGTTGCTCCAAGCCCCTGTGTCCAACCCGGCCTTGAACACTGCCAGGGATGGGGCAGCCACAACTTCTCTGGGCACCCTGTGCCAGTGCCTCACCACCCTCACAGGGAAGAATTACTTCCTAAAGTCTAATCTAAATCTCCCCTCTTTCAGCTTAAAGCCATTCCCCTTTGTCCTATCACTACAGGCACATGTAAAAAGTCCGTCTCCAGCTTTCTTGTAGGCCCCCTTTAGGTAATGGAAAGCTGCTTTAAGGTCTCCCTGGAGCCTTCTCTTTTCCAGGCTGAACAAGCCCAACTCTCTAAGCTAGTTGGTTGTTGGATAGAATAGATGGCCATTTTCTTGGCTAGAGCTGGAAAAATAAAGGAGGGAAGGGTAAAAGTCACTAAGCTGTCCGGTGTGAACAAGCTGGCTAGAACAAACCCTAAACCAAGGGCTGCTTTGTGTAGGTGCATCTTGCAGCAGTTCTGGAATGGCAGATGCTGTTGTCTGGGAAATTTCTTACATTTTCCCCTTTACTGCAATACATGAGCTGTTTGTGCTGTGCTTGAAAGAGTCCCCACTCCCAAAACTGGCAAGAGGCAGGGTCTCACTGGTGAGCTTGTGCCAACAATAAAGTTGTTCATTTCCCCAAACAGGGATCCCTCTCTCCACCAAACATGCCTCAAACCCAAGAAAACCATCAATTTTTATTTATTTCTCACTTCTATAGCTTATTACAGTCAAATTGCAAAGAAGGACATCTATCTGAACAGTGGTTTAACCAGCACCAAGAACTACGGCAAGACCATCCTCACAAAGGTAGGAGAGTATTTGCCTCTGCAGAGTGTGACTATTAGGTGTACATGTGTGTGTGCTGATGTGTGCCAGGGGATTGAGACAGGTTTTTGTACTCTCAGCACCAAGCTGCTGGCTTTCCAACTGGGGCAGGGACAAGGGGGTAGGTCACAAACCCTAAATCATAATTTTGGTTCTTGCTGACAAGGGGAGTCAGCACTGAATGGAATTGAAGATTGAATTCACAGCAGAACGGGAAGGAGGAAACATAGCTAGTGTCTAATAGGAGCTGTAGTTGTCCAGATATAAACAAGATTTTGATATATAAAGGTCAATTTAAATTTATTTTGCTTTAAAAAAACAAAAACAGAAACAAAAAACAAACAACAACAAAAAAATACCAAACAAAACCCAAACCAAACCCTCATACAGGACAAGCAGCATTATAGAACAGGTAGCCTCACAGTAAGCGTAAAATTAGGCTGCTGACTGAAATAAGAACAAGCTTACATGTTTGCTGTTACGTACAACTACAGCATGCAGGTGAGTGATTGTGTACTCTTGGTCTGTTCCATTTGCAAGGTAAAGCAGTGAAAGGAGTACAGGCAAAGTAGGGGGTTTAGTTTGAGCCTTTTAATGAAATTCTTCTACCTGATTTGTGAGTGTCCTGTGAAAGTAGAGCAGAGCACAGTGTAACAGAGAGGGTGTATTAGTGCTAATACTAAGCCTACTTGGTGCTGTCTGGATTTTTTCTTTTTTCATACTTGATGAGATAGTAAATACAAAATGGCCTGAATATGAGCCTAGTCTCACTTGTAAAGATACCAGAGCAGTGCCTGTGTTTGCATCTAACATATCTTTGCAGTTGGGCACATTTCTCTTTTGCTAACTTCTGGTGCTTTCTCAGCTGTGCTCTTCTGTAGCCTGATTATAAAGGGAATTCATAATTAACGTGTGGGCTAAAACTTGGCACAGAAGCTGTCAAGAAGCTAGGAAAAAAGAAGACAGTGAAGCTTTGTGTTAGAGGGATGTTGACAAAGAGCTCTAGCTGTTGCCATGCTATTTGCATTTGTTGTTTGGCCAAGCTGGAGTTCTGCCTTGGATTACAAAAGAAATTGAGTTTGCTGTCTTCCCAGTGGCAGGCACAAAGCTGGGGATGAGGCAGCAGGACCATTATGGATTGGTTTCACGGGGAAAATGCTGCATGGTGTCCACTTAGGCTTAAAAGAAGAAAAAAACTGCTTAAAACCTGTCCCCAAATTAAACACAACAAAGCACAGGAGTGATCCCTGGACGGCTCTCCTGTCTTTGCCTCTCACCAGCTATGCCTGTGCTGCTTGTTGCAGTGCTTGGTCCTTCCTGTGCCTGCACAACAAACAGCTGAAATGAGACTTAGCTCCTCAGACTTGCTTCTTTCTCCTGAGCTGCTCCGTCGCCTTGTGCTTAACTCTTATTTCTGTGCTAGTTCTGGTGGTGGTTGCCACCTTGTGAGCTTGACACCATCTGCTGGTCAAGGTGCTGCAGGGAGGTGTGCAGTGAGGCAGAAGCGCTGTGGGATCCTCAGCACGCCGAGTCCTGTCTTGCATAAATGGCATTGGAAATCCATCCCTGCTGGGCCACATTTGTGGGTGTCTTTCTGAGTAATCATGCAATAGAAGAGCTTATTCAGCACTCCTAATGTCATCATCCTTTTAGAAGAAGTAATTCTAATGGCAAGATATGTTAAACAAGAGATTGACTAATCTTAGTAGCTGGTGTTTGTTTGGATTAGGGGTTTTTTCCAACCTTTTATGCCTTCCAGCTATTTAAAAGCAAATTTTCACATTTTAATTACCTGCATTGCATGGAAAACAAGATGAATTGGTATTCTAGGATAGCATTTTGCCTTTCACATTGGTTCAGTATTCAAATCTAGTCCTGGAACTTGCCTTTGGAAATGGACCATAGTTTTGCTTGCCTTCAGTTCCCAACTTCTAAAAAGACCCAAACCAACAATGTTCATAGAGAAATCCCTTTCCATCTCAGTGTATTCTGGAATTGCTGGTGCCATGGAAGTAGCTGGGATCTTCTGTCCTGTTCTGGTCAGAGTAGGTTTTTTTCAACATTGTTTGTTTCACATTGTAAAAAGGAGGCTGACCTGGTTACGACACATGAACTTGGACATAACTTTGGAGCAGAGCATGATCCTGACAGTCTGCCAGAATGTGCCCCCACTGAAGACCAGGGAGGGAAATACGTTATGTATCCAATTGCTGTCAGTGGAGACCATGAAAACAACAAGGTAAAATTGCATAGTTTTGCTTCCACGTACAGGTTCTGCTATGGTCAGTGACCCGTTGCATGGAAAGTTTGTTTAGTTAATGATTCCTGTAGCTTGAAACCATCAGAAATGTAATAGCTTAGCTGTCAGAAGAAAGCATACTTGCGTGCTGTTGGGTTCTCTGCAAGGTAACTCCTCTTCTTTGGATTTGGAGTTTCACTGGAGCTTATAGCATCTCCAGGTGCTTTTTTAATTAGTTATTTGTAATTAGCAGTGGCCACATGCTGCTGAAAGCAAGTCATCAGCAGGTCAAATACAGGACCTTCAGTACCAATTAGTGTTTGGGTGGTCCATAGCTATTCTTGTTGGAGAGAGCTTGCCAGACTCCACTGCCATGGTGCTTGCCAGTTGCAGAAGCTTGCACTGGCAGCGTGGATGTTCTGCATTGTGCCTGTTCTGCAGAGGAGAAACCAAGGGAATGATTAGCCTGCAGTCTAGTCTGACTTGTGGTTCATGCTGAGCCCCACTCCTGAGGGGCAGCGCAGTCTCTCCCCGTTGCTACACCTTCACACCCTGTCCTGGGGTGGCTGCTGGTGCTCCTGAAGCTGTGGGAGAGCTGGAGCTAACTCTGTGACCCTGAACCAGACTGCCTGTGGGTGCCTCTGCATTGTAACGCAGCAACGTGCTTTATGGACCCAACCATTACTTTCCCATCTTAAAATGTTTCCAAGGTATCAAACTGGCAGTGTAGAAGGAACTACTGCTTTCTGATCCACCAGAACTGGGAGGCGTAAGGAGGCTGAGGCTCTTGGATGCTACTTATTGACAGAAAGGTACCCTCCTCAGTGCTGCTCTTTCCCCTCACACCTCTCTAGATGTTCTCAAGCTGCAGCAAAAAATCCATCCATAGGACCATAGAGATCAAGGCCCAGGAGTGCTTCAAAGAGCGCAACAACAAAGTGTGTGGGAACTCCAGGGTGGATGAAGGGGAGGAATGTGATCCTGGCCTCTTGTACCAGCAGGCTGACCCCTGCTGCTCTGCGGACTGTAAACTGAAAGATGGTGCCAAGTGCAGGTAAGGGGAAACACGCTGCAACTTCTCTGAACACCTGAGAGGGCAGTGGGCTGGGCTGGAAGCTCCTAGAGCCACCTGCAGTGTCACCGACCTGTGAGCTGAAGACTGTAGGGATTTCGGGAGGGGCTGCTGTGTGCACACACTGTTGGCATACATGAGTTTTTATAGCATTCTGTTACTTCTTCTGAGAGGGGTCAAGAGCTGCAGTCTGGAAGATTAGTGGTGGTGGTATTATTAAGCAAACATAGGCCATCAAAAATTAATATCACAATTTTCCTGTGCATACTTGCTGTGCAACTACAATTTTTGCTTGTATTGCAAGGTGGCTTTAAACTGGGATCACATCCTGGTATTTTCAAGACTGCTGCAAATTGTGTTTGAGCCTCCAACCTGTTTTCAGAGGTCAGCGTTGCACCATGTAACAGTAGAGAGCTCATGCAGCTCCTGTTGTTGAGCAAGAAATTCCCTCAATTTCAATGAGTGCTTTTGTACTAAGGGCCTTCTTGCATTAGGTGCAGAATAAAGAGGAGTAAACCTTCAGGACAAATGGAAGGAGGGGATATGCTTGGGGAAGAAGGGTGGAAGAGCTTGTCCAAAGCTGCACAGCAAGTGATAAGAGGAGGATCCAAGTGCCTTGAATAAATATAGGGGTCCCTGTGTTGTTTCTCATTATCGTGTACTTTCTATGTGCCTTCACCTTTGATACATGAAGAGTGAGCGGGTGTGTAGAAAGGTGGTGGTGTGAGGGGCAGAACTGGCAAAGTTTTGAATCAGTGAGTCAATCTCTAAGTAGTAGCCTTCTTTTTATTCCCCAGCCGTTCTTTCTCCCTGGCTTTGTGCTTGTCTGTCGTCTTTAAATAACTGCTTAATATTTCTTTCTTTCATTTTGGTCTTTCCACAGTGATCGGAACAGTCCCTGCTGTAAAGGCTGCCAGTTTGAAAGTGCTCAGAAGAAATGCCAAGAAGCCATAAATGCCACTTGTAAAGGAGAGTCCTTTTGCACTGGTAGGACACGGTTCTGTCCCCTTTATGTCAGTTAGCCAAGTGCTTCAGGCTCAGTGTCCTGTTCAATCTGCTTTCAAACTAGTGCCCTTTGGGCATCCGGTACATGTAATTTTAGAGACCAGTTAAGCATCACACAGTTGCCCTATAATGAGTTTCATTGTAGTTCAGGAGGCACTTGTGATTTATGCCCAGAAGAACATGAAAACTGTTGGGTTGGGGTTTTTTCTTTCTTATTTTTTTTTTTTCCTTTTTGTTTCTTTCTCTCAAAGAAGAAGAAGGGAAACAGAGTGTGCCGCTGGGAGGGGACAGGAATGAGCTGAATCTTGCTATAGATCTGCAACTCTGCTGCACTTCCCCTCTCGTTTACTTCCTCCTCACAATCTTTCCTGGAGGCAAGGAGTCAAGTCCAAGCGCCTGCTTTGCTGATGGTGCCTCCAGGGTCTGCTACCTACTGCTTGGTTGCCAGACTGCCACAATGCCCGAGTTGTTGAAAGCCTCCAGAGCTTCTGCTGCCTCTTGGAGGAGCTGGCAGGCAGCCTGCAGATGAAAGCCAAGAACAAGCTATCGGGGTCCTCCCACCGGGATGAGTCTGGATTTCCTTTATCTTCTTTTTGATTCTGCCCACTTAAGTACTCTAACACAGTCCTCCCCATCCATAGGGAACAGCAGTGAGTGTCCCCCTCCAGGGAATGCTCCAGATGACACGGTCTGCGTGGACATGGGGAAGTGCAAGGATGGGGAGTGTGTCCCTTTCTGCGAGAGGGAGAAGAACCTACGGTCATGTGCATGCAACGGTGGGTGATATGGGACCGAACTGAATGGTGTGCCTCGTCTCTGCTCCGTGCAGAGAGCTGGCTTTGCTGTGCGCTGGCCTGGTGGAGGGCTCAGGTTATGGGCTCTGAAAAAGTTTAAACCCTTGGTTTTTTCAGGGCTAGTGTTTTCTGCTTAGAAAAGGAATGTCAAGGCCTTCCTGTCTTCTGGTGGTCTGGGTCGGAGAAATTAAGATAAGGCTTCTGGTCTGGCACCTCAGTTAAAGGAGAGGGGTTGAAGGAAGTAAAGAGAGTAAAAGGAAGAGTTTAAGGCCAGGTTGGACGGGGCTTGGAGCAACTTGGTCTGGTGGAAGGTGTCCCTGCCCATGGCAGGGAGTTAGAACTAGATGATCTTTAAGGTCCTTTCCAACCCAAACCATTATGTGATTTCTGTGACTCTCCTACCTTCCAGCTTCTCTGCCATAGGTGGACAGGAGAGATCGTAAGGAGATCCCAACCAGCCTCTGGACCAGGCGTCTGACAGAGGAGTGGTGGCCTCCAACAACTGGTTAAAGAAAGATTTTGAAGAGGTTGAAGTGCCTTGAGAACACAGGATTCCTAAGGCAGGCCCATGCTACTGCACACCTGCCTGTTGTATGCTTCCTTCAATAAGTTTTACTGATCAGTTGGTCTCCATATTATCTCTTAGATGTGGTGAAGCAGGAGGAGAGCTTCACAGGGGCAGCGCAAGCAAGCGCTATGAGCCCTGCCGTTTGTGACAGAGGCATAGCCAGTGAGAAGTGTGCCTAGAGCACCCAAAGCCCAAGAGATACTTAAATCTGTCTTTTGGATGTGTTTGGAACCTCTTTGCTGGCCTGTTGATTCCTGCAGTGTTGGGCTATCAGCTTGGTCTCACTGCGTCCTCTAGTATGTTGCACAGAGCACTTGATTGTTTCAGGCTTGGTCAGGTCATCAGAGTGCCTGAAATTGGGCAGCTTTACCAGCCATGGGGAAGCGGGGCAGGAACACGGTCAGCCAGGGCACACGCGGGATTCCAGGTTGCAGGTGTCTCTTGGTGCTTCCAAGGAATGAGTTTGCTGCTTTGTTGCAGAAACGGATAACTCGTGCAAGGTGTGCTGCCGGGACGAGCAGGACCGGTGCGTGCCGTACGTCGACGCTAACGACCAGTTCCTGTTCCTGCGCAAGGGGAAGCCCTGCACCGTGGGCTTCTGTGACACCAATGTAAGCTGCTTCTGTGGCTGGTGGTTTAGAGTCCTCTGTGATGAGGACCTTGCTGGTAAAAAGAAGCCAAAGTTTGACAAGCTGCTGGGAGGGTGACACTTCACAGGGTAGATACTAAAGGATACGTGAGGCTGCAGATGGAGGAGAGTTCTGCAGAGACCTGTGTGAGGTGAAGCCATTACCTCTGCTGCTGCTTATTATCCCTTCCACTGCTCCCTGCGGCTCAGCCAGTTGGCAGGTTGTGTGATGGAGGTGAATGGGTGCTGCTGCAAGGTCAGCTGGGTTTGCAGCACTTGCTGCTTGTGTTAGTCATGTTAGCCCAATCCATTTTGACCAGAGTAATCCAGGTCAGAGCAATCCATGCAGATGTGGCTAGCGGTATCTGAAGGGAGCAGTGAGCCTGTGGCAGGGAGGCCGGTGAGTTGCTGGCTCTGGTTCCGTGGCACAGCTGCGCAGACAGTCACACCCCCTGCAGACCCCGGCGGTCAGAGCCATGCTGGGTGTTGGCAGAAGTCACTTTGGGAGGGCAGGGGCAGGCCCCAGCCCTGCTGCTGGCAGAACTGAAAGGGTGATGAGCTACTGTGTTAAACCTGTGCAGTCAGGTCTGGGAGTCTGTCTGCCCATAACCCTGGGCTCCTGAGAGCTGTAGCTTTCTCAGTTGGCAATGGGAACTGAGGTTTCCAGCAATTAAAACCTCTCCAGAAACTTCATTTTACGTCCTTCAACATGGGGCGAGGGTGGGTCAGTTTTTCCATGTTTCAAATGTCTGTTTCAGACAGCAACACATTGAAACTGTTTTGCCAAAAATAAAGGCAGTAAAAATGGACTGCTGCTATTGGGCGTGAGTAAATCTGTATTCAGAATACAAGTCAAGGTCTGCTGTCTGGTCTTCATTTCATTACTGTCTTTGTATCTTCCCTGGGCCTCCAAAGCAGCAGTAGTTAATGCGTGGAGAGCGTAAGATTAGATTGTAAATAAGTGTTTCTTTTTGCAGGGCAAATGCGAGAAGCAAGTACAGGATGTGATTGAACGATTCTGGGATTTCATAGACCAACTCAGTATCAATACTTTTGGTAAGATACGTAACCATGTCCTCTGGGGGGGTTTCAGTTCACGACATGACCCTCTAAAGCCTCGGAGGGAGTTAGCGGGCTGGTTGTATTCACCTGTACGCAAGGGTAGCCGGTAGCTGTGCTGCTGGTGTACATAAACACGTTTTTGCCTGAGGTTTGACAATACTGATGGTGCCTCTTAAAGCTGAAAGGATGGGGGATTATTTTGCCTTTTTCCACTCTGTTACTTTCTAGGCATCTTCCAAGCCTGTAAAGATGATGATAGCTTTGTGTCTGAATACCAAGAAGTAGGTCAAGTAGAGAAAAGGAAGTAACAGTCTTTTTAGAGGCCAGCTAGTGTCAGCGTAGCAAAGCGTGCCTCTCAGTGGGATTTAAATGTCAACAGCCTGAGAGGAGAAACCCTCATTTCCCTCTTGGGAAACCACTGAGGACACGCACCTCAAGCTGTGTGCCTGTACTGAGCCACTGCCCCGCGACTGTGCGTCGGCCGCCTTGGTCTTGATCTGCGCTGCGCAGTCCCAGCAGGTTCCTCCCCCGGTGCCGTGCTCTGCAGTGCTGGAACCGTACAAAACCTGTTCATAAGGCAGTGGTGTGCAGTGAACGGGTAACTGCATGCACTCACAGTAATGCTGTGCTGCACAGTGTAATTGTCTGGGCTTGGGGCTTTCAGTCTTCAGTTCTAGGGTCAAAAATCTGTTTCTTAAGTAACTGCTAAAGCTCTTTAGCCCATGAAGGTCGAGGCACCTCATGTATCTTTGATATTCAGATATTTTGTTTGTGGAGGCAGGTAATTATCACACAGCTGTAAAACCAGAATTGGTGACAGACTTGCAGTGTGTCTTGTATAGATGAGAGGGGCAGCTTGGCTAGTTCAGTGTGGCTTGTTCCCAGTCAACTCATATTTTCTGCCTGTCAGCATTTCTCACCAGAGAACAACAGAGGGAAAAACCTCTTATTGTTCACATGCTGGATACAGCTTCAGAAAACTGTAACCAAGTTATCTTTGCCTAGTCCTGCAGCCTGTGCTTCTCCCAGCAGTGCTGTGGCTCGGCTTCCATGAGCAGGGGCTGCAGAATGGGCACAGACCTGTATGTTCGTCAAACAGTATTTGGGAGGTAACTAACAGATTTTAACTGATTTCACAGGGAAGTTCCTAGCGGACAACATAGTGGGCTCTGTGCTTGTCTTCTCCTTACTGTTTTGGATTCCTCTCAGCATCCTTGTGCACTGTGTGGTGAGTAAGCTCCTTAAGATGACTGCTCTGTTGGATTGAGCTGCAAGAGAACACCTTTCATATATGAAACGGCAGATGTCTGTGGGAGAAGGTGATGTCAAGCTCTTAGCAAACCCCAGTGGGGAATCCAGTGTATGTAAGACTTACTGCTCCTTCAGTAGGTAAAATTCCTGCTAAACTCTGCCAGGTTCTGGCAGACCCAGACCCAGTGCTCCCATGATGGGAGCCCTTCCCGTTCTTTCCTAGGCTGTCTTTCTTCCTCTGCTTCCTGAATTCTACCCTACTGTAATTCTGGTAACTTCCATTAAAGTCAGTTTTCCAAAGCCCTGCTAAGAAGTAAGACAACCACGTTTTGTGGGAAGATCCAGAGAGGGAAGTGGTCTTGGTTGAGCTTGGGTAGATGGATAAAGAGAGCGAGCTCCTGGCAAGCGGGAGCATGGGCATGTGGCATGATGCTGACAGTGGTGTGGGGTTAGTGCGCAGGGTTCTGTGTCCACACGCGCTCCTGGGACGGGTGGGAAAGCATGGGAAAAGAGCCCCACACATTGCTGTGTTCTTGCAGGACAGAGGCACAGGGACCGTGCAACTGGGAATCTGACTTTCTTATTTTTTGTGTGTGTGTTTTGGTTTGCTTTCATTTGTTTGTTTTCCAATAGGACAAGAAATTGGACAAGCAGTACGAGGAGAACACAAAGTCCCTGTTTTGCCCCAGTGTAAGTTGGTCTGAATACAAACTGGCAGAAAGCTATCCCGTGCGTGTTAGGAAATGTGCACCTAAGGTGTGTGCAGAGTATTTGTCAAAGAAGTGATAGTAGAGAGTCCCGGAGCCCCGTGCTTCCTGCTGCCCGTGATGAATCGGTTCGAGGGGAAGCTGTTTTCTTGAACAAGCCTGTGTTTGGTGCATCAAGCACTGCAGCTCAGTGGGCTGTTTCTTCCTTCCTGGAAGAGCTGTGCCGTGACCTTGTTGCCAGAGCAGCTCTCTTGCCACAGCTCCCTCCTGGGCAGGAAGCCACTCTGCTCTTGTGGAGCACTGCTGCAGGCACCTGCGTGCGGGGTCCCCCCAGCACATGTCACTTGGCAGCTTCACCCACAGGCCGCTTGTTCCTGGGCAGGTGGTGTCAATGGAGCACGAGGCTCAGCGGGGCCGTGTCTGTGCTGCAGAGGGGCTGTTTGCAGGAGTTGGCTTCTAGTGGCCAGATGTGCTGAAGCCTTCCAGCTGTTTATGCTCAGGGTGCAGGGACCCATCAGAGACACTTCTCACCGTTGTAGATACTGAGCTGGGAGAGGGGAAGAGCAAAAAAGCATCTAGATAAACTTTAATTACAGTCCAGCACCAGGCACCTTCTGCTGTAGATCCTGACGACCCAATTCTCACTGATAACATTCAGTTAAAGAAATGTTGTTTTGTAATGGAAGGGGAACAAAGCCTTGTAGAACTTTCTCGCACCACCACTGAGGGAAGCATACTGAAGTCAACAACCACTGAGGCAGATTGCCTCTGTCATCTATTCTCACGTAACTGAGGGTGATCTTTAAGTGTCCCAGAGCTGGTCATGAGTGCCATAAAAAACGTCACCCTGGAGCTTTATACCTGAATTCAATCAAGAAAACCCCAGAAGCAGGTGTAGCAACAGAGCACAGGTACAGTTAACGGGCTCCTCGCACCAGGGGAGGATGCAGTAGACTTTAAACTGCTCTAACAGGAGTGCAGCTGCTCCTCAGAAAGTGCGCGTTCCTTCTGAACACAGGGCAAAACCCGAACCCCAGACTAGATGTGGTGACGTGGCTGCTTGTGCTTTGCAGAACGTGGAGATGCTCAGCAGCCTGGACTCTGCCTCCGTTCGGATCATCAAGCCCTTCCCTGCGGCGCAGTCGACGAGCCGGCACCAGCCGCTGCAGCCCATCACAGCCGTGCCCGCTGTCACTGCAGCACCGAAACAGGACCACCAAAGAATGGACACTATTCAGGAGGACCCAAGCACTGACTCTCACATCGATGAGGACGGGTTTGAGAAGGACCCTTTCCCAAATAGCAGCTCGGCCGCCAAATCTTTTGAGGACTTGACAGACCATCCTGTCATCAGGAGCGAGAAAGCTTCATCCTTCAAACTGCAGCGCCAGAACCGGGTGGACAGCAAAGAAACAGAGTGCTAGTGTCTTGCTGCCTTCTAAATGTGTGACTTGTGTCTGCAAAATAAGGATCTAAAACCATTTCATTTATATAAATATATGTATATATATTTTTGTGAGGGAGTGGGAGAAATAAGGAAGTGACCTACTGCAGATGCTGGTCATGTGTATGACCTTCCTTAAATTACATTTATTAGAGCATTATATCTTTTAAAAAGGAAAATCCAAACTCAGACGGGCTTGTATGTGAAGCTTTTTGGATTTGTTTTTCTACTTCCTTGACCTTTAACATTTCCTTCGACCTGTGGTGCAAACCCAAATATCCTGCTGGATATTGGATTGTGTATATCAGCCTTTTTTATAACTTAATATTTTGTAGTCTGACAGCACTGATAGGCAAAATTAAGGGGCTTGCAAAAACATGATGAAAACACTGCTGTACGTTCTATATAGAGTAGATCATTTAGCAGTTTAAGGTACCTGTGAGCAAAAGCCTAAACAGATGCTTGAGAGCAGAATGAGAGTAGTGGTCTCAGAGCATTGAATGATGATGTGTAATTGGAATCAAGAATCTTAACACATACAGCTTCCAAAGAAATAAAAAGAGTACAGGGAGGCTGTTAAACTTTGTGCTGCATGGAAATGCCCCTCCAGCACGAAACTTGTGTCTCTAGCAGTGAGGTTGTCTTGTCTCCGTGGCAGAGAAAGGCTTTCCATGGGAGTTTCCCACTCTGCACTTGTGTGTCGCAGGTATCTGGTAGGAGAAGTGTAGGGGGAGAGAAACCATTTATGTGGATAAGCACAGTTACAGGCAGCTGTTTGTAACAGCTGTTTTAGGGCAGAAATGTTCCCCCAGATGTTACTTGGAAATAACCAACACTATTGTTGAGATGTTCAAAGAGCTGAGCCTCAAGCTTTCTGTGGCCTGTGTGGCCTTCGGAAGCTCCTACTGTGTCAATGGAGGAGGGTGGAATTCACTCAACTGGTTTGGGGGGATGCATTTGTTTAAAAATAATTGTGAGTAATTAAAAAATAAATGAACCTTTGTTAAACTTACAGGGCAGGTGTAAGGAGGAGACATCGTGAGTTCAAATTCCCACCCAGGTGGTAAAATGTGATGTTCAAAGTAGGTAATTCAACAGTATCCTCTGGCATGGCTGGAGACCTGTAGGGTGAGCGGGACTGGCACGGGAGTGACACAGCGGAGTCACAGAGCAACTGTCATGGTAGTAAAGCAGCATCTTAGTTCTGCATCTGTTCTCTCCCACAGTGATGTGTGGGTAAAACTGACCTAAAACGTGATAGGGTAGAACCATTTGAACTGTTACAAGCCAGAGCTCAGCTACAGGGGAGATGGATTTATACGTGAGGGGAAGGAGCTGCCGCGGTGCAGAAGGGACGGTGCGAGAACCCCTCTCCTCCCCGCCGCAGACACTTGTTACACTAATACTTGAACCTTGTGTGCCTTACGGTATTCCTGTCTGACTAGCTATTGTGTTTTATATACAGGTTTTGAACTTTGTATGGGGGTTTTGTTGTTGTTGTTGTTTGGGTTTTCTTTTTTTGATTCAGTGCAAAGTCCACGTGTGAGGAGTTAATTTAATTCCCAATACAATAAAAGCATTTTATATTAAAAAAAAATACAGTTAAGAGCTGTTTCTGCTCAAGTTCTTTTAGAAAAGATCTAAACTCTTCAGTGAAACCCTGAGTGAGGGGTCTGGCATACAGTTATTTCTGCACCTGTAGGGCTGCCCTGCTTCTGACCAGGAATGGCAGCAGTTTCACCATGAGTCCTGTGGGTTAGGGTCAGCTCTGATGGCGATATTCACATCTGAGGTGTGGGAGTATGCTCACATGCTTTATCAGGTAGGAAGTCTGTAAGTATGTGTTCTCAGCACTGAGAGCTTCCCAAAAGTGGCAGGTGCTCAGGAGCAGGAAAACTGAGGTTTGGAGCAGGCCCTGGGAATCCATCCTCTAGTCTGAACCATAGCCCTGAAGCTGCAAAACTGGTGTCTGGAGCCTCGGAGGCTGGAAGAGCTGCAGGAAGCCCCTGTCCCGGTCCAGCCAGTCTTTACTATAAGCATTTATTACAGGCAGGACAGTCCAGTTTAAGAGTCATAAATACTTAAAAATCAAACTTGCTTCTGGTCTAGCTCCAGGCACAGGAAAAATAAGTACTTGTGCTCCAGTTTGTAACACTGCTGCACAGTGGATGCTGGGTCCTGGCCAACTTGTCCTGGTTATTTAATGGAGCAAAGGCATCTGCATGGCACTAACCACTCTCTCATCAGGCTCTGCCCTGCTTTGCAATCTGTGCCTATATGCAAGAGCCAGGTGTAAAGAAGCTGGTGCCCAAATACGTTAAACACCCCCCTGCTCTGAACTACACTCTCTCACTATCAAGTGCCTCACTAAAGCTCAGGTAACTGCTTTCACTGCTGTATTCCATCCAAACAAATTAATCTGAACTGACATTAATGGCTCCTGAGAGCCTCCACGCTGCCTCTTACCAGCTCCTAGGTGTTTAAAGCTAATAGGTGATACTAATGGCAGCATAGTGCCCAAAGCTCAGGGCAGCCTCTGTGAGAGACTCATTTTCTTCCAAATCTTCCAAGGAAGGAGCTGGTCCTCGCCATGGATACTTACACTACCAGCACAAGCAGCATGTTGATGAGCCACCCCATGACACAGCCAGAGCGGTCATATCTTTTATTCTCCCACAGCCCAAGAGAAGGGGACTGGGCAGAGCAGTGTCAGGGGACGCTCCTTCCCCAGGCATGCAGTAGCTGCTCACAAGCAGGCAGGCTTTGTCCAGCAAGGCTGCTTCAGCTCCTCACTGCAGGGCTTCTGGCAGAAGAGTGGCCTCGGGGTGCATGTGGTCCACATCACGCCAGTATGGAAGCAGGAAAGGAAGAGCTGACAGTTTCTTTTCCAGGCGTGACCACAGTTGTGCTGCTAGAAAGCTATTGCCTCTTGGTGATAAATGAAGACCATCAGACAGATAAGAAGAGAAATCCTGCAGGGGAGGTTAAAACGTGTCAGTGTATTTGCTAGTTGCAAATAGAAGGTCTTGAGTAACTGTTAAATTCTTCAGAGCCAGCTGGATTACGAACTGGGTTTATTTTTCACCGTTTGTATTAAAGTATTACGAGAACGTTCTGATGGCCAAAGGCACTGCTGTTCATCAAGAAAAGATCATGGAATTAAGTAGTGTAATCAAAATATTGAGTCTACTGCACTACTGAACAGTCAACTGCACCAGGGAGTGTGGGAGAGAGGAAAGCTCGAGTGTCCAAACTGGAGTTATCCTCCTACAGGAAAAGCCTGCATCCCCTGTCACACAGATGAGTGTGGGTATTTGGTCAGATACATCAGTGAGGCCCCGGTGCAGCCCCACCTCACACTGACATTACCCCAGTGCTGTGCAGGTTGCCCAGAGAAGCTGTGGCTGCCCCATCCCTGGCAGTGTTCAAGGCCAGGTTGGACAGGGCTTGCAGCAACCTGGTCTAGTGGAAGGTGTCCCTATCCCTGGCAGGGGGTTGGAACTAGGCCCTTCCAACCCAAACCATCCTGTGATGCTATGAAAAGGTTATTTACAAGTAATGCTCCCAGGGGACATTTACTAAGCATATATAACAGCCAGGTTGTGTTAAGCTTTTTTTCTCAAAGCCCACTATGAAGCTTTCTGGATTATTTTTTCCCTTCCCAAAGTGTAATTTGGATGTATTACGATCATGTAGCACTACCAGTGCCTCTAAGCTATATGATGCACTTCACAACTCATGACGGTTTCTAAGTCTTTCTGACATCATACCTGATTGTTCTGCATCAGTGTCCAGAGGTCGACTACATCAGTTCCACAGTCCCTAGCGACCTGAACACAGGCCTGGGCATACTCCCCAGTGGTTGCATTGCAGCGATTCAATTTGTCACCTATCCATCAGAGACAAAGAAAACATTTAGCAGTTGTGACTGATCCACCCTGATTTCAGTCCTCTGCAGCACACACAATGTATACCAATTTGTTAAACCAACCCATATATCATAGAATCACAGAATAGTTAGGGTTGGAAAGGACCTTAAGATCATCTAGTTCCAACCCCCCTGCCATGAGCAGGGACACCACACACTAAACTGTATGTCGCCCAAGGCTCTGTCCAATCTGGCTTTGAAATATATATAACCAATTACAAACCAAATCAGAAGCATGTAGATTTCAGTGGCTGGAAGCTAAAGCTTGGTGAGTCTCTTTCAGGGCACCTTGTGGTTTTGAGGCATTTGAAAACATGTTTCTTGTTAACAGATGTGCAAGAGGTGAGAGAGGCAATAGGCATACAGGGTAAAGGTGTGCTGCTCACAGCTTCCACCTTCCGGCAAGCTGTGACTAGCACGTGGAATAGAGCGAAGGAAATGTAAATCTATTTACAAGCTTGCCTTCTGCTTCTTGGGTGACATCCAACATTTAACATCTCCTTGCAGTAGTCTCACATGTAGATCCAAAGCTTGATTAGCACCCACAAATGGTACCTTTGTGCGTGCAGTTAACTGGGAGCTGGCCGGTCAGCCTGTGCCCAGTGCCAGCAGTTCTGCATGGAGCACAGGGAAACTTTGGGGCAGGATATCATTAAGTTACCCTTTTTTTTAATGGGACCTATAATGCAATTGTTCAACTCCTACTCTACTCCCTCCTTGCATCTGATGATTCCCACCTCTTCACGCTGCCACCTCCTTCCTACCACCATTTGTTTTCATCATCAAAATAATCCTGGCAGCCCCACTGGTCCTTCCCCACAACTGTACATTTCCTACCTCCTCCTTTCTTTAGCTTTCTTCCTAGTTTAACTCACCCATGGACTGAGTGGCCCTTCAGCTCACTCAGCCTCCACCACGCAGAGCTCCCTTTGTTGCCATGTTCCCTGTGATGGTGTCAGTCTCACCTCCCCAGGTGAGGTCCTGCAGTCCTGCCCCTTCCTGGTTTTATGACTTCTATCCTAGCAGAGTTGATAACTCTCCCTTTGCCTTTTCTTTCATTGCTAGCATTACTTCCTGACTGTTTCATCTCCTCTTCCATTCTGGAAGTGCGCACACACGTGCTCTCAATGTGCAGCTCTGCAGAAACATGTGCTGGGTCTGTAAGTGAAGAGCAGCAGGCAAAGGAAGCTCAGGGAACATGGGGGTATGCTGGGGGACCAAGAAGGCAACCTAGTGATTTATCCTGACCTGCACATCCCACCCTGCCTTGTGACAGCCAGCAGTGGGGAGCAATGGCTTAGGGGAAACTCAGAGACACCAGATGATAGATACATCTGGGTGTGTGGGACTGACCTGGAGGAGCTGCCCGTTGCCCTGGTCAGGTCAATGCCTTCCGCCTACAGAAACTCACAGCTCACAGGAGCCCTGCAGTGACTGGAAGAAGGTTCACATCACACCCAATCTCAAGAAAGACAATAAAGGACCTGGGGAACTGTTTATCACTCAGCCTCACCTCAGTGCCGGAAAGATAGTGGGGTTACCTCCTCTTGGGATTCATTTCCAAACACATGAAGGACCAGAAGGAACTATCAACACAAACCTAGCAAAGCCAGATAGTGCTTGACCACCCAATTCCCTTCTGCGATGAATTAATGGCTACACAGATGACGAAGAGCAGCTCTGACCTTAGTAAGGGCTTTGACTCCGTCTCCCACAGCACTCTGACTTGGAAGCTGAGCTTCTTTTTGCGCCTCTTTTCACACCTGGATGGATGTTCCTGTGAACATCATCACCTCTCCTTTGCTGTAATATTCTAACTGACAAAACCAGAAATAAACACATTTCCCCTGGATACTAGCTGAGGGCAGATGATCTGATAATGCCACTAACTGTGCCCACAATATTCCATTTGTGGTGCACAGTCTGAGACCACCCTGTCTTTCGTTCCATCCCTAGACAGCAATCTCTTTTAGACAGATGCTGTCAGATTCAACACTTTAAGTGCAAGTTTCTTCCCTCTCTACCCCCTAAAAAAGGTAGTTGTAAGATGAAAATTAATTAACAACATTTTAGAGGTGTTACTTGATAGCTAGGAGCCAGATAAGCAGCATTCATCATGTACTCACCTAACATTGCAAGAGGACAATATGGATCCATGTGTTGCAAACTAGGGCTATAGTGGGAGCTGGGCACACACAGAGGAAAGGCTGCTCTGTGCCTACCTGCCCCTTTGTCCCTATCCAAGGATCTACTACTGCCACATACATCAAGTCTGATGTCTGACCTGCTACAGCTGCTACTGTCTTACACAGCTTGTATTACTCTTTGGAGGACTTTCTCTCCTTTTCTACATTAAATACAAAAACTGCCTCACTGGATAAGTCTGAAAGTCCAGAGTCTGTATTTACCTGAATCTAACTCAAAAGTCTTTTATAAATGCGCAAGAAGTGGACAAGTCCCAAAAGAGGACTCGTTCTCAGGAGGCATAAACTGTCGCTGCTGGAGTCAGTGGGATTATGGCAATTTCCACCAGCAGCACAGTATGAAGTAAGCAGTGCTCTTATGTCTCTATTTTTAGAATTACCTTGAACAACATCATAATGAAAAATCATTTAATCACTTTTTGCTTCCTTCCCAGGTACTTTTATTAGCATCCTTAGATTACAACATCCTTAGGGAGGGAGGTGTAAACTTAAAATAAACCTGGCTAGGATATTACTGTTTATTCAAATAGATGGCAAATACACTGTGACTATTGTAAATTTTTCTAAGGCACACAATGCCAGAATTTCTTCCATAATTCAGGTTATTTTGGGAGCTGCCAGGACATGTTGCAGTCTGCCTAGGACATCTCAGCAAAACTTGTGTCCTCAAAGGGCAGACACTTCTGCCAGTTCTATGCACAAACAGTTCTATCAACACTTTCAAAAGGATGCTACTGATTAGTTTGTAGTTACTCCACGAGCTTGTCTGAAAGTTCTTTAGCAAGCCAGCTACTAGTCCTGTTTTCCATCAGCTCTAAGAACATCGTTGCAATCTGGCATAAGCACGAAGTGAATCACCTCTCAGCCTGGGATCAGGAACTTGCACTCTGTTGGTAAAATGCTGAGGTTCTGCCCATCCACGTAACTCTTACCTTTGGCAAGACACTCCTTTTCCCAAGCTGATTCCTGAAGAGGTGGTGGCGTTATCAAAATAATCCTGTCTTCAGTAATATCTACTGACTTGAGATACTGTATCATGCTCCTCAAGTTTGCAGCGTACTCCTCCAAAGGAACATGTTGCTTCGGGTTCAGATCTGTTCAGGGATGGAGCACATGCATTAGTGATGTTAAACTGCTCACAGGTTTATTACATGGTACAATGTGCTTTGAACACAGCATATGAATGTGGGCACTTATTCTGAGTACGCAGGTCACCTCAGCCACTGGTGCAGGAGGTGTGGCAGGAAAACACTGTTCCTCAACATCCAAAGCAGACAAATCAAGATCTTAAACACAGCACTTTCACCTAACACAGACAAGGCACAGGGAAAACAAAATACAATGAAAAATAATTTCTTTTTAGATGCTTTTTCTTACAACTGCATATCTTAGTTTTCGATCACATAATCACCTCAAACCTCACTGAAACAGAACCTAAGATTTTTACCCCCCTTGGATGCAGAGAAAATTGGGAAAATTCCCATGGATGTCGAGTCAGTCCTTCATGCACTGATGTGATCATTTTGATGAGACAAGCTCTGCATGCTGCTATGCTTATCTTAAAGAGAATCCAAATGCTCATTCCTTCCTTCATTTCCTCAACCAAGAACTCATCAGCCTGCTTTAAAGGCAGAAAAATCAGCAGGGTGCCTAACTCCGATTTTAGGTGATGGATACACGACTGATTCTTGAGCACCTTGAAATTTACTTCTGATAGTAAAACTTGGCAAGAGGGAGAGGAATAGAAGGCACTGAATGGTGTAAATACAGATACGATTGAAAACAATCCAGTGTAAAAATGAAGAGAGGGCAGCTGGTGCCAGGAAAGTCTGTGGTGTTCTGCCTTCCCTGTAAAACTGTCTTAAGAGTCATGGGGTTAGGGAGGGAAGGCACAGTACCTTTCAAAGCACTGTCGTTAGCTCCAAAGAAAATAGTAACTGCAACAGTACTCTCAGCACCAGCACTTTCAGTGATCAGCCTCGGCAAGATCAATTTAGCCCATCTGGTGTTGTACCCCGAGAGTCCGCGGTTCACAACATCACATTTTCTGAAACAGAAACACGTATCAAAAAGAAGAGTCCTCCCCGCACATCAGGATAAAACCTGGGACACTCTGAAGCACTCTGCCAGGATACCTGCCTCCATCCCTCTCAGAAGTGATGAGGTGTCACAGGAGTTTTCAATGGGATTATAACTTCGTGTCTTGAAAGTGCACAAACAGCAATCTTGACAATCACTAAGGATTTAAGTGTTCCAGGACCAGTTGGATGGGGCTTTGAGCAACCTGCTCTAGTGGAAGGTGTCCCTCCACAGGGCAGCAGGGTTGGAACTAGATGAGCTTTAAGGTTCCTTCCAATCCAAACCATTCTGTGTTTTTTTTTAATTTCCACTCAAATTTTGAGTGGAAAGAAACACCCAGTATTTCCACCAGTACTGGGCAGGTTACCACTAAGGCAGTTCCACTTTAATAAATTGTTAATAAATAAATACACATTAAATATTAACTTGTGTTGGTTTTCTTTTAGAAAAGCTGCACACCTTCTCGCATGCCAGACATTACTTTTGGAATTTAACCTCTTACCTGACCAGCCTCTCAGCAAGATACGCTCCCCAGCCGTTTTCCCGGAAGGAGAACTGAAAGCAAGGAAAACTGTTAGAGCCTCACTGGAAGAACTCACTCCCCAGCAAGTCACTCCCATCACCTGCATCTTCCCTCCCTCCTCAAAAGCTTTTCGCACACAGCCTCTGGCACTGCTGCAGCAACGCTTCCTCCCTCCCAGCCTGTCCTGTCCTGTCCTGTCCTGCAGAGATCCAACAGTCTGGGTCTTACGTATTCACACAACCGGCATCAGAGCAACCTGGTACCACACCTACAAAGGGACAGACCCTGTGGTCCCTTTGTCATTAAAACTGACTGCTGCCGGGCTGCAGTTTCTTTTTGGCTGGTGAGATTTGGGGGTTTAGCACCTTTTCCTAAGATCCTTTCACTGTGCCTTCATTCCAGAGAGCACCTCAAAAATCCTCTCTCCACATGCTGCTTCAGAACGCAGTTCGATGCCTACCTCTTCTGGTAGTGGAAAAACTAATCCCCTCTCTTCATTCTCACTGCTGCAGCACCCTCACTGTTCCAGTGCTGCAGTGGGTCAGTTTAGACCCTGGATCTCCCATCAAAGATAACCTTCATGTTTAGCCGAATCTTTCTGCACCAGAGCAGCTCTGTGACCTGCTCCACTGTGCAAGAGGTAGGGACACGAAATGAACACTCAAAAGCCGGTCCTGCTCACCAGAGATGTTCACCAAGTCCAGTCATGTTGACAGTGCCTCCAGGGGAGGTGAGCTCTACACAGGGCGCACCAGGAGCTGGGACCGGGATGTGTGAGGGCCACAACAGACAACAGGCCGTCCTCCCTGACTGGAAAACCACTGCCACCCACACACCAGAAGCTACACTTTCACCAAACCACACTGCTAACACAGGAACTTAAAGCTTCTCCACACACAGGCTCTAAACCTCATTAAAGACCACCAGTGCGAAAGCTCCTGAACACTCTCACGGGAGAATCACCAGGGACATTACGCCGGGCCTCCTCCCCGCCTCAG